>NW_027495275.1:0-222852 GCF_021521415.1 Bidens hawaiensis
CTTTAGACCCCATATAAAATATAATTAATACTTCCTTATATATAACATATTACATGAATGATTTATGAAGGTTTCTTGAAAAATGACTTAATTCCCCTTGAATCTCGTCTCTAATCTTCCTTAGCATGGTAAGAACTTCTTCGAATATCGTCTGTCATTTTTGTTTTTTTCACACCTTTAAGATGGGAAGCCATGTTGTGTGTATGATTTAGTTGTGTTAACCTATTTTGATCTTGTATTTATATAGAAAATATTTTTAATGTCCACAAAGTGATATATTTAACACAAGAAGCATAATAGGTGGGAGATTGAACGTTTCTTTCAAATTGGGTCGTTCATTTGATATACATGCATTGTATACAATAATTATGTAGGCCCCGTTACCGGTGCCTCACTTTTGACGTTGGATTTACTCATAAACGCGGTTCTAAATATCATAGTTAATAAAAACTTTCGCGTAATAATATAAAAGTCAACCATTCATTAGAAACATCCATAACTTGTCTTTCAAAACCATAACATAAAACATAGTATTTCAGCATCACGAAAAATCTCCAGATGCCAGCCTCTTCGGATCCTGCCATGTGTCTTCCTCAAGCCAACTATCTCAGTCGATTAGCCTGCGTGCATACTAAAAGTCAGCTACGCTAATTGCGTTCTAGTTAATCATACAACATTCAATACATTCATAACTACGTACTTCCATACGTACTTCATACTATCATAATTCTTTCATAACATACATACTTACCTTTATACTTTATTCTAAATTCTACTTACATTATTCTATTCTGCCTCGGATATTATTAGGGTCCGGTCCCTTTTCTGCCTTGAGTATTATTAGTGCTCAGTCCCTATCTTCCTCAAGATTATAAAGGGCTCGGTCCCATTTCTACCTTGAGTATTATTAGGGCTCAGTCCCTTTCTGCCTCGAGATTATAAAGGGCTCGATCCCTTTTCTACCTTGAGTATTATTAGGGCTCAGTTCTACCTTGAGTATTATTAGGGCACGGTCCCTTTTCTCTATACCTGGCTATCTCTTACATTCCTTCATAACATACATATGTGTCATTCGTACATTATACATAACATTATAAATTGACAGTACATGCAATATCCGAAGATCGTTCACGTATCGACAAGCAATCATTCACTTATATACGTATCGTTCATATCTTCAAACTATCACTCAACGGTACATGCAATATCCGAAGATCGTTCACAGCACTGTCAAGCACTCATCCATACATAATCATATAAAGCATATACTTACCACTTAAGGTAAGTGTATTAACTAATCACATCGAGTATGCACACAGCCCCGAAAACATAACAAGGAATGGGCTAGAAACTCACCTGAACTCGATTACATTCACAGTTTATAGTTATTCCTTTCTTGAGCTGAGCACGACTAACTGTATAACAATCACACGTATCAATTATCTATCGCTATCCATATCGTATTTCTAGTTTAATTATAACCCACAACGAACGGGGGTCCGGGGGCAGCGCCCCTGGCAGCAGGGTTCTAGGAGAGGCAGCCCCTAGCGGGGTCCAAGGGGCAGAGCCCCAGGCTGGGGTTAGGCAAAGCACCCTCACCTTAATAACCCTTCGGCTTTAATCATCGAAATGACGTTAAGCCCTGAACTTTCCTTGTCACCATAAACCGTCACCCGCACTACCATCCAAGGACTTTAGCCTTATTATCTTACTCTTACACACTATCTGAGCTTCATACTCGGACAACCAATCTATTCCCAAAACTACATCGAACCCTCCTAAGGTCATAACATACAAAGTAACACATTACTTATTATCTTACTCTTACACACTATCTGAGCTTCATACTCGGACAACCAATCTATTCGCAGTACAACCTGGAGCGTAATGCCCCACCTTCCCGCACTTGTAACAAGCGTTCGTACCAAACTTGCACTCACCAGCATGACTCTTCCCACACTTATAGAAAACGTCTGAACCTTTACTCCACCTGCACTCGCCACCGTGTCCCTTGCCACAAGTCTTACACGACTTCTTCTCCCATACTCTCTGCCTCTTGTCCCTAGGGTTCCACAACTGATAACCTGGGCGCTTGACAGGAGCGACCCATTTCTTATCTTTCTTCTCTTCCACCATCACATCATATACCGAGAAGTCGTTATAAACCATTTCTACGAGTCCTACAGCAGAATCAAAAGTACCCCGGTCTACCAGCCATGACCAAGACGAGAACATTCTGCGGCAGACCCATATGGTAACACTTGATTCGCTTGGCCTCAGTGTTCACCAAGTCCGGCACCAAAATTGACATGCGGTTGAATTCAGTGGTGTATTCGCGATGTGTCATCTTACCCGCCTTCAGACTCAAAAACTTCATTTCAACCCTCTCAACCTCCACATCAGCACAAAACCTCTTCATTACCAACTCCTTCAAATCATCCCACCGCATAGCTTTGATCTCCTCCCGGGTTTTCCTCTGTTCAACAGTTTCCCACCAATACATCGCTTCATCAAGAAATGATTGGGTGGCAAAACCCACAGCTTGGTCGGGACGGCATTCGCTAATTCGGATAACCTTGTCCATCGTGGTTATCCATTGGAGAGTAGCGATTGCGTCTCCCAAGCCAGTTAGCTTCGGCGGTTCACAACCTTTAAATGACTTGTAGTTGCACCCACCTCGGCCTATTTTCCTGTCATCGACCTATACCGATTTAACCATACTTGATTCCTCCTTCTCCTCCTCATCATCCTTCTTACTCTTTTCCCCCAACTTCTCAGCACACTTTTCAAGATTCCAGTTCTTTGCAGCAGTTGCTACCCGCCTGAGCAATGGCAGCTTGAACGGCAGGGTCAAGTTGATACCCTTTTCCCTTAACGAACCGGACACGAAATAGAGCTAGTTCGTTATGCTTCCTAAGACGAATCAGTTAGCGAATCACCCTTAATTCGTTAAATTCCCGTTAGCGAACTAGGGTTAGGTCAGGGAATGTCAGAACATTCCCTGACATTACCTACCTCGTATTAACTTTTCCGGCACCAGCCGCCGAAAAACCGTGGATTCGCCAGAAAAACTAGTTTTAACTCGTTTTTCACCGTTTTTCGTCCTGTTCGATGCAGGTCTGAGCTAGTGTGACCGCTAAGCTCATCATAGGTTCGGTTTATACCCGATTCCACCCGGATCTCGTGACTTAAACGGTTTAACAGTGTCGGCTCGTCGCTTCGTGATTATATCTAACAGATTTAAGCTCATACAATATCATATTATCATTACCTTGGATCGGGATCGGCTTTCCTTGGCGATTTAGAGAGAGAGACTAAAGAGAGAGAGCTTAAGTGTGTGTTTTGAGGGTGCATGGAATATGTGTGAAATGAAATTAAATGGGTGATTAAAGGTTTATATATTTATGGATCATGGGCTTAAGCCCATGGTCTTTTTCCTTCTTTCATAACCCAAGTCCATAACCCATATCCATTTAACCCAACACTAGCCCGACTCATAATAACTCATATTTCATTTATTAACCGAAACTAGAAAACGGGATGTTACAAATTAAGTGGAAGCTTGAAAGGTGTTTGTAAACTAAGTATTCTACTATAAATTAATAAAATATTAATTAATATATAAATTAATAATTATTAATTTATCGATTAATTAATAACTCTTTTAATTAATAAATTTTGGTGGTCCCAAGTGTATTATTTTATAGAGTTTCTACTGTACTTCATTAAGTTTAGGGATCGATATCTTTGTACATAATGTCCTTAATCATCAGTAACTACATAGCCAAAAGGGATATTAGTTTTTAATACTCTTTACTTTCACCAGTTTGCTTAGATTGTTACCCACTACTCCCAACTTTCACCCTATTTTGACATACCTGAACTTAATGAACCCAAACTCCGTTAGGTTTCTTGCCGAGGAGGCAAGTTTTACACATCTCTTTCGCTGATGTGGCATTTGTATATACTGACTAAACACTAACCACCCATCATCATCTATAATCACCCCTACCTTCTCTCTCTAGCCACAACTACTATCCACCACCATAAATACCACCACACTCCACCTTTCTTCTCTGTTTATGGAGACAATAATGCTATATTCGCCTTAAGATGGCTAGAGGAACAAGAATCAATTGTCCTCATTAGCAAATACAAGGTGAAGAAGCTATCCATTATTCTTCACCAATGTTCAAGGAAGAAGCTCTTGAATGGTGGAATGTCCTGATTTAAACTAAGAGTATATAAGCATTATACAACCTGAGATGGGAGAAATGCAAAAGTGTTATTCTAAAGAAATTTTGTCCAATCCATGATATGGATCAAATTCAAACTCAGTTATAGAATCACAATCAATTGTAGAATCACAAGGTTGTTGGTATAGATCTCAAGAAATATAATACCAAATTCCTTGAATATTGTCGAATGGTACCACATCTAGTTACTCCTGAATATAACAAAAAAAAACTCATTATATACGTGGATTACCAAGAGAAATAAGAGACACGGTAAGATCCCATATGCCACAAACTGTTGATTCAACCATAAAATGTGCTGGGTATTTAATCAACGGTATGATAAGAAATCAATAATAAGAAAGGAAGGAAGAAAAGAAACCAAGAAACTGGAGGATTACGAGAATATAGAAAAATAAGAAAATTATCCAAAGTCTATATGTAAAACTTGTGGAAGAAAACATTTTGGGAAATGTCGACTAGCAGGTATAATTAATTGTGCATACTGCAAGAGAACATGGCACTCAATAGAAGAATGCAGAAAGAAATTAGGAGTATGATTTACATGTGGAGAAACATACCACTTTAAAATGGATTGCCCAAAAGGAAAATTTGTCAAGACTATCGCTAAGGATTAAGGAAAGAAAGTGTCAGAACATTCGTCTCATAAGAACACCTAATATGTGTAATAATCAAGACAATAGCATACATGAGTATGTCAAATAATGTCGGAAAATCTTAAAGCATTAACTAATAGATTAGTTAACTCTTGTACACTGGTTTTAACTCGTTTTCAAATTAGAAGTTTTATAAATAGTAAAAACGTATTTAATTCCTTATGTTATAAGTAAAATACTAGCATACAGATCGTGTCAATACAAAAGAATGCTTATATTCGATATTTTTAAGAAAGGCAGTCAGATTTTCAAATCTGAAGAGTTTTCAGAAACTTTGAATAAGACGTTGATTTGACCTACCACCACGAAGGATGACTAAAAAGGAAAGATAAATCAAACTTTTAGAGATACCAAAATACTCAATGAGAATATATCATTAAATATATCGAATGTTTTGTGATTAATCAAACAGCAAGGGAAAAGAGCTCGAGAATATTCAAGACATACAACTTATAGAATAAATTAAGATCATTGATGGAAAATATTCGATAGACTAAATCAAAAGGACAAATTTAGTTAACAACAGTAAATATTTAGAATGCAGAAAGTATAGTAAATAGTAACACAATTAACCAATGTGCTTAACAACTTGCAAATACTTCTGAAATAATAGATTTCAGAATTTCAATTCAAATCTTTAGATTCTAGAATGCGGAAATACCCATCCCTAGACAACAACTGTTGAGGACGATATTTTTCTAAAGATGGGGAGGATGTAACACCTCGAAAATTTTCATGCTAACTCCGGACTAAATACGACAAGTCTAAACGACAAGGGATCAAAAGTGAAAAATCTGAGTTTTTGGAACTCGTCATGCTACACGATAGGCAAAGGATAATCCAATCACGATACGTGATGGCTCCTCACAAAACCCAAGATGTGGGCGGTGTTGCGCTACGCGACGGTCAAGTATGTTTGGGCCCTCGCAATACATGATGACCCTTTTAAGCAACCAGAGACACATGTCCAACCACGTGGAAGCTTCCGAAGAAGCTAAGTCATCTCGTTATGTGGTGGCCTCTCTTTTAAGCCATCGCGATACCCGATGAAATCCAAAATTAGCCAATGAAATGGGGAGTCTGGCTCTTCCCCCTTCACACCACAACACACTTCAAAACACTCACAACCTCGTAGTCCGTGGCACGAGCCCAATTTTCGAAATTCCGGCGGTTTTAGCCATATTACACGACATAGAGTAGAAGTGTTGCTCGCTCAACCTTATGAATCTAACTCCAATTACCCTGTATAAGGTAGGGTTCCACTTAAGTTATTTTATTATAATTGCTTGAACCCTAGTCAGGGATATAGACCAAACCTTGATCAAATTTAACTATAACCTAGCTTTTCATATACAAAGGTTATAGTCAAAATAATGTTTCTTTATAAGAAACATAAAGTTTTATATACAAAGAATGTAGTCAAATTAATGTTTCTTCTTAAAGAAGAAACTCAGAGTAGACATTTCTTCATGAAAAAGAAACGTATCATATAACTGTTAAATAAACAGGGAGACTAAAGATCTAAATGTTTATAAAAAAAATAAATGATTTGTCAATGTTTAAAGCTATACAATTTTTACTGAATGTCTAAAGCTAGATCATTTGATCTAGATATTTATGCAAGGTTATTATCATACTACAGGTCCGAGGTAACAATCAAAGCATAAATCAGTAATAAAAACTGATCATAAACAGAAGGGTGAATACGCCCTAAATTTGTACAAACTCTTTAAGAGTTAGAATGTTTGCACATGATCTATGAATCCTTAATAATTTTGTTACAATAATAAGAAATAGACACTTTGATTATAGTATACATGTGTCTGGATCCGTACGTATATGGTGACTCAACATTCTCTGACCTCTAAGGCCATGCAAATCATCAACATGCCTCTGGAAGCCTAATGGGCTGTTCAGAGAAAAGGTTTGTGTATATTTTTAATTGTACATGTACTTAGGTAATTTATCACAATTAAGTTGGGTGCCTAATGAGTAGTCACAAAGGTATTATTGTTGATTTCACATTGGCATTGAAAAAGGTTTTACAACTGTCAGGGTCATTCACCAGCTGTGTGCTAACGAATTTTTCCCCATATTTCAGGGATATAGTAAGGTTAGAATAGACTTGAAGACTTGATTTGAAGACGAGAGATATAGTCATTAGATGCCATATGATGGCTCCATTATTTTAAATCAGAATGTTATAGAAAATTTATGTTTTCGAAAGACATGTATTTGAAATATCAAACGGGTATTTAAATTTCTAGTTTTCAATATAATAATAATTTATTCAAAGTCTTCCGTTAAAATAACACAACTCTGTAATAATTTCAAAATAGATACCAATTAATGGGTCATACTCTTAGGCCCTGAGTCAGGGTGTGACATGTTTGTACGTGAACAAGTTGATGAAAATAATCTGTGTATTGAATATTTTAGTACTAATAAAATGCTTGCAGATCCGATGACTAAGGTCTCCCACCTAAACTTTTTGAAGAACAATTTTAATGTGAGATTTACTAAAGACCTTATATAATTTCATGTTGTACTTACGTTTTATTTAATGAAATTTCCCCAGTTTTGATTTAGTATGTCTCTTAATATGTTCTGCATGTGTAATGACATATAGACAAATTATTATACAAATCAAATGTTTGAAGGGTTTACTTGAAAATTTTGATCATAACTACTTAGGTTTTAAACAATAACTTTAGTGTGATTAATGGGGAGTCTTGGGCTAATGTTCAATTCAATGATTGTATTTTTCTGCTCCAGTTTGAGTTTAAAGCTAAAACAAGTGTTAAAATTTACACACTTATCTAATGCTCATAATAAATTATATATTATTCGGCCAAGTAGGAGAATGTAAGAATGTGTGTAATATATATATATTTATTCATATGGTATTCATTATCATTTATGTTATCATAAGATAAAAATAATTAAATTTTACCTTATATATATTATCTTGGTAATTTTTGATGAACCATATTACTCTTACTTGCTAATAAAGGGTTTTGCCTTTGGGATGTGTGTGTGTGTGTGTTTGTGGAAAAAATAATTTACATCATATAACATAACCTAAACACACATCGTGTTCCTCTCTCTCTCTCTCTCTCATATTACGGTTTTTGCAAAACCCTAACCTAGCATTAAGATACGTCCTAAAGGGAACTCGACCAAGCTGACAATTATGTCGTCTGGATCATACTCATTTGTCGTGGCTACCCTCTCTGTTGTAACATATATGTTTTCAGTTATAGTTTTATCATATCATTCATGTTTTTCTATTACTAACATGAAGAACTGACTAAAATGCAATTATTATTATTATTATTATTATTATTATTATTATTATTATTATTATTATTATTATTATCTAAACCCATTTAACACAGGATCCGACCCAGACCCATACCCGTATTTTGAACCCATTTACACAAAACGAAGTCTTGGACCTCAATTCTCGTCACTTTTATAGAAATTGGATCAATGTATGAATTATACATACCATCTTCGGCCTAACCGACAGCTTAATTAAGTTAATTCGATCACGTTGATTCGTTTTACCAATTTTGACTCTGCCGACACTAAATTGGACTTGTAATACATGCTAACGATTATAATAACTCAATTAAACATCCAGTTTTACTCTCCTACTTCTCACCGTCATAAACCCTCAAACCAATTTCATTATAATCATTGTTTGCTGTTTGTTCTTCTGTTCGTTTGTGCCGGCTACCATTCTTCAAATTAACCCGTCATATAACATGATACGAGGTAATTTATTCATGAATTGTGTTTGTTTATAACCAGTTAACAATAGCCCTAATATATAATCAATTAACATTAATGAATTCAACCGATTGTGATTTCTAGGGTTTAATCAGAATAGTATGATCATACGACCGTCATAGTAGCCATCGTCCAGTTCATCTGGCCTCGTGTTTACCGACAACTTATTTACTTGCTCATTTGATTAATTTGCTTATCTCACTTGATATAGTTTGCACTTTTCTGTACTTATTATATATTCACTCATCTGGTTTTTTACTCACTCAACCTCGTGTTGACAAATTATTGTATTTTTAACGCATATGCAGGCCACCGTATGATATGATTATCGGGATTTGCTTTAAGAAACTTAGGGTTGTATGCTAGAAAAGAAGATACAAGATTTAAATTTGGATGTTGTTTTACTTGTTTTATTAATGGGATTTTGTACCTTGTTTATTTAAACCTTGTTGGATTATTTGAATTTGATTAATAGATATTACCATTTTAAATATTACATGATAGTACATTGAGAGCTGTGAGCAATCAGCTCATGCCCCGACATTTCCGCCTTAGGTTGGGGTGTGACAGCCATGTCATATAATAAATCAAAGTACATCGTTAATGTATTCACCAAGAAGGATGTCGATGGGAGAACGTGCCATAAGTGAGGGGTAAAGAATCTCAGCTGCCATCCGTTCGATTTTGAATGCTTTCACCCACGAAGTATAGCGTGTGTTCTCTAAGTATGTATTGCTATTCATATTCACAAAGTTTGGGAAGTAACCGAATCGGGTACCTGGGTAATTGATCATGCAACTTGGTGATCAAGAACCCGCCATAATGTAACATCCTGAAAAAGTTGGTGGCATTTTTGAGAAATTTGAATGTTGGAGGGCAAAATAGTAATATATAAGTTTTGGTTTAGAAGGCCGACTATGGATTTGTGACAATCCGTATTAGGGCTTGATTCAATCCGGTCATATTGTTTAAAGATTTGTGACGGTTTGTTTAAGCCTAAACATAGAAATAATAATCAAGTAACTGAGTAACTAGAACTTAGAAGGTAAAAAGAAACACGAACAAATCTCAGAAAGCCAGAGTGATAGTATGTTTGTAGGCCTAGTAAAAAAAGTGTGCCCCTTATTAGCCCAAATTTGGTCTCATACGTGTCCATCTTGATTAAATTTAATTTCAAAAAATAGATTCTTATGTATTACTTTTAGTGGGCCAACGAGCCTTTCCCCTCGCAACCTTCTAGATCCGCGTCTGCTTGGTATACAAAGAGGATAAATATATTGATGAAAATGGGTGACCCGAGGCCACAATGACTTGTATTCCAAGATTTAACAAACTCATTTGAGTGTGCATAGACATTAGGGAAGAAAATATACTTATATGGATTGTTCCAGAAACACAACTCGCACTCAACATAATCTCAGTGGTACATTACGAAAGACCGTGATATAAGATTTGCCTAAGGTGACGGACTATATATCAAACTCGAATTATAACTAAACAATTATTGTTTTGTATTGTGAAATCATTTTTTATATAACCTAAAGTAGTAATCACTATCACATTCACATTAACGTAACTCGTTTCTTTTTTAATGCGATATTACCCCCATTTAATTGGGTACATGTTATTATTAGTATTTATATAATAGAAAAACATGGGCATTTATTATTATCATTTATAGCCCTCGATTTAAGAAAAAAAAAGGAAGAAGATATAAAAATACGGTTTTGAAACATTCATTATTACAACGAGAAATTATTAGAACATGGATTGAAAAATTAAATATTAAAACAAGAAAATAAAAACATGATTATACAAAATCAGATATTGAAACAAGAATGTTTATTGAAACCTTCCAATGGATCTAGCCGCGTCGATACATCAATTACACAATAGGAACACGAGATCGATCAACATGTTAAATACATACTTTATTGATATGTTAAAGATGAATACATTATGGTGTATAATAAGTAATGGAGAGCATAATAACTATAACTATGTACATCCTAAATTATGAGCATGAGCAGCATATATATAGGCCATATGCTCTAGTTCGTTAAGTTAAGTCTAATTCGTTATAGCTTAGTAACGAATTAGACACCATTTGTTATGCTTACATAACGAATGGGTGATAACTTAACAAACTAGCCCTCATTCGTTATGCTTCCATAACGAATGAGCTTATACCTTAACGAACTAGTCTAGCTAACTAACGAATGGGCCTCATTCGCTATACAATTCATAGCGAATGGGCCATTTTACATTAAATAAACAACCTAGACTATCGATAACTTATTCGACTGCTACGGACACCAAAACCGTGCAATAACATACACACACTTTTCCGTAGCTATCAAATACTTTAATCTTGAAAACTTTAACTGCAAATCACCAGTCACAAAACCGTGCACTAACAATGTTTGATCAAAACCAGGTCATATAATATATCAAAGCACATCGTTAATGTATTCATGAAGGCAGATATCGATGGAAGGACGTTCCACAACCGAGGGGTAAGAAATATCAATTGCAATCCGTTCAATGTCAAATTCTTTCACCCACAAAGTATAACGTTTGTTCTCTACGTATGAACTGCTATTCGTATTCACAAATTTTGGGAAGTAATCAAACCGGTTTTGACTGGTCCAGAAAATAATGCTCTCGTGTTAGGATTGTTGTATCAATCGGCACCTGGGTCATTGATCATGCATCTTGGTGATCAAGAATCTGCCACGATGTAACATCATGAAAATCTAATGGCATTTTTGACATATTTGAATGTTAGAGGGCCAAATAATAATACACAAGTTTTGATTTAGAAGAACCGGGTGAGGATTTATGGCGGTCCGTATTAGGGCTTATTTCAATCCGGTTAAAATAGTCAAATCCATGATTTGACGAACCATCTAAAGATTTGTGACTGGCCGTCTAAACCAAGTTATTTGAGCCTAAACATAAAAAATAACATAATCAAGTTAGTGAGTAACATGAACTTAAAAAAAGGTAAACAGAAACACCAACAAACCTAAAAGATTCAAGGTGTATCGTATGTTTGTAGGCCTAATAAAAAAAAAGCATGCCTCATCTAAGCCCAAATTTGGTCTCATATATTTCCATCTTTATTAAATTTAATTAAAAAAAAGGATTCTTATGTATTAATTTTAGTGGGCCTACGCGAAGGGGGGGGGGTTCCTGCTTGCAACCTTCGAGATTCGCACCGGATTGGTATACTAAGAGGTTAAATATGTTGATGAAAAGGTGTAACCCAAGACCACAATGACTTGGATTTTAATATTTAACAATCTCATCCGACTATTTGAGTGTGCATGAATAATTAGGGAAGAACACATACTTATATGGATTGTTCTATACACACTACTCGCACTCAACATAATCTCAGTGGTACATTACATAAGCCCGTGATATAAGATTTGCTTAAGGTGCCAAACTCTATATCAAACTCGAATATAACTAAACAATTTTTTTATATCAGTTTTTATATAACCTAAGTAATCACTGTCCCATTCACATTAATGTAACCACTTTCTTTTTTTAATGCGGTATTATTCCATTTAATAGGCAAAATTTTATTGTTAGTATTTGTATTATAGGAAAACATGGACATTTATTAATATCATTTATAGCCCAAGATTTAAAAAAAGAAAAAAATATAAAGCACGTTTTAAAAAATTCAATATAAAAACGAGAAATTATTAGAACACGGTTTAAAAAATTAGTTATTAAAACAAGAAAATAAAAACACGATTTTACAAAATCAGATTTTGGAAAGAGAAAATATTAAACTGTGATTTTAAAAATAATATGATAGGTTAATGAGTTAAAATAAAATCACTAAGACTCGGCAGTGACCAACGGTATTAAACTCAATGGCATTTTGGTGTGTTAAATGTTGTCATCTCCTTTAAAGGTTAAGGGTTCGAGTACCAATGTGCACAATGATGTAAAATTAGGAGTATATTAGATGCGTGCGGGAGGAATTGTTAAAGAAAAAATTACAACATAATAGTAATTTGTGTTTTAACTTTATATTTCATTTTAGTTTCTTACTATGATATTGTAATTTTTAAGCGCGGCACTTGAATTTCTCTGAACGAAGACAATTATATCTCAATACAAATGTATTAATCATGAAAAATCCAAAAACGCAATTGGTCAAACGTATTCAATATTAATTAAAGTATACACATTAAAAAATTAATAAGTGTCGGCCATCATATAAGAAATGCATACGGTATAAAATTAAGTCCCATAAATACGCATGTATAAATACCCCCATTAGTGTATCAAAGTCCTCACAACCATTTTCATATATATTTCTTTCACCTTTATATTTCTTGAATTGTAGGTATGGCGAGATCAAGGGGTCGCCGGAAGATAGAGATGAAGCTAATTGAAAACGAAAGCAATCGTGCAGTCACGTTGTCCAAGCGTTACGGCAGCTTATTCAAGAAAGCCGGTGAGTTGGCCACGTTATGTGGTGCATGGATTGCAATAATTGTGTTCACCATTAGTGGAAGGCCTCTCGCTTTTGGAAGCCCCCATGTTGATAGTGCTACAAAGAAATTTCTTTATGGCGATGAACAAGATGCCATCCAAGCATCCATCAACTCTTCACGCAGATCGAAAATTGAAGCACTCAACAATGAATATAATGAGTTTAATGAGAAATCTACATCCGATAAGAAACTCAGACAAAACCTTGAAGAAGAAGTGAAAGTGTTCCTTGGCGGAATTACTTATGAGGATTATAAACGCAACATGGGTATAAATCAGCTTATGGAGATGAAATCCAACCTTGAACAGTTGAAAACTAACTTGCAATATAGTTCTGATAAGGAAAGTGGATCTTCATTTGACGATGAGTGTGAGCCAGATCTATCCACAATTGAAGGGCCAAGAGACTTTTTGCAGTTGTGATCAGTTTTACTTAGAATAAGTAAAAGAATAAAATGGAATTTTTCTATCCATTCTAGTTGTGTCTTTTAATAAAGTGAGAGAATAAACCAAAAAATATCCTTTAATTCATATGTTATGCTGGAATGTGTTTTTTTTTTTTGTTTTATTATGTATGAAACTAGTTTTGAAAGCAGTATTATGATTTGTTATGTGGAATGTGTTTCTTCTAAAGATAATAATAATTAAATAGTTGTTTTCTAACATTGAGTATGAAAGTAAGTTTAAAAGTCATATTTTGATTTTGTAAATACGACATTATAAATTAAATTTAAATGCAAAGACATTCAAAACTGAATTTGAGATAATATAGTAAACACTTATGTATATAATACACAAACTTAAATAAATTTACAACCACACATGTATGTTGTAAAATATGTTTAATACTTCAATTTAATTATTTATGGAAAGAAATACATTTAGTTATATCACATTTAAACATTTATGTCAAAGTCAACATAACTGTCACAATGAAATCAATGTAATGATATAAGGTTAGTGTAAAACTATTTTAATACTTATAAAACTTATGAAAAAGCTACTTAGTTTAATTAAATTTAAAACTGGTATCTTTGTACAGTAGAAACTCGATTATTTAATAAACTCTCTAAGATAATATTTTTTGTCGGTCCCGACTCGGGGATAGGGTGCTAAATTAATAATTCGCTAAAATTATAAGATAATACATTTTTTGATAATTTCTTTAAACCTCATATAAAATATAAATTAATAATTCCTTATATATAGCATATTACATGAATGATTTATGAAGGTTTCTTGAAAAATGACTCAATTGTCTTTTGTTTTTTGTTGAAATCAATTTAATTCCCCATGAATCTCGTCTCTAATTTTCCTTGGCATGATTAGAACTTCTTCGAATCTCGTCTGTCATTGTTGTTTTTTTCACACCTTTAAGATAAGAAGCCATGTTGTGTGTATGATTTGTTTGTGTTAACCTATTTTGATCTTGTATTTAAATAGAAAATATTTTTAATGTCCATAAAGTGATACATTGAATACAAGAAGCATAATAAGGTGAGAGATTGAAGGTTTTTTTCAAATTGGGCCGTTCATTTGAAATATATGCATTGTATACAATAATTAAGTGTAAGCTTGAAAGGTATTTGTAAACTAAGTATTCTACTATAAATTAATAAAATATTAATTAATATATAAATTAATAATTATTAATTTATCAATTAATTAATAACTCTTTTAATTAATAAATTTTGGTGGTCCCAAATGTATTTGACCTACCACCACGAAGGATTAACTAATAGATTAGTTAACTCTTGTACACTGGTTTTAACTCGTTTTCAAATTAGAAGTTTTATAAATAGTAAAAACGTATTTAATTCCTTATGTTATAAGTAAAATACTAGCATACAGATCATGTCAATACACAAGAATGCTCATATTCGATATTATTAAGAAAGGCAGTCAAATTTTCAAATCTGAAGAGTTTTCAGAAACTCTGAATAAGACGTTGATTTGACCTACCACCACGAAGGATGACTAAAAAGGAAAGATAAATCAAACTTTTGGAGATACCAAAATATTCAAAGAGAATATATCATTAAAAATATCGAATGTTTTGTGATTAATCAAAAAGTCAAAGGAAAAGAGCTCGAGAATATTCAAGACATACAACTTATAGAATAAATTAAGATCAGTGATGGAAAATATTCGATAGACTAAATCAAAAGGACAAATTTAGTTAACAACAGTAAATATTTAGAATGCAGAAAGTATAGTAAATAGTAACACAATTAACCAATGTGCTTACAACTTGCAAATACTTCTGAAATAATAGATTTCAGAATTTCAATTCAGATCTTTAGATTCAAGAATGAGGAAATACCCATCCTTAAACAACAACTGTCGAGGATGATATTTTTCTAAAGGTGGGGAGGATGTAACACCTCGAAAATTTTCATTCTAACTTTGGACTAAATACGACAAGTCTGAACGACGAGGGATCAAAAGAGAAAAATCTGAATTTTTGGAACTCGTCATGCTACGCGATAGGCAAAGGATAAGCCAATCACGATACGTGAAGGCTCCTCACAAAACCCAATATGTGGGTGGTGTTTCGCTACGCGACGGTAAGTATGTTTGGGCCTCGCGATACGTGATGACCCTTTTAAGCAACCAGGGACACATGTCCAACCACGTGGAAGCATCAGAAGAAGCTAAGTCATCTCGTTACGCGGTGGCCTGTCTTTTAAGCCATCGCGATACCCGATGAAATCCAAAATTAGCCTATGAAATGGGGAGTCTGGCTCTTCCCCCTTCACACCACAACGCACTTCAAAACACTCACAACCTCGTAGTTCGTGGCACGAGCCCAAGTTTCGAAATTCTAGCGGTTTAAGCCATTTTACACGACGTAGAGTAGAAGTGTTGCTCGCTCAAGCTTATGAATCTAACTCCAAGTACCCCGTGTAAGGTAGGAGTTCCACTTAAGTTATTTTATTATAATTGCTTAAACCCTAGTCAGGGATATAGACCAAACCTTGATCAAATTTAACTATAACATAGCTTTTCATATACAAATGTTATAGTCAAAATAATGTTTCTTTATAAGAAACATAAAGTTTTATATACAAAGAATGTAGTCAAATTAATGTTTCTTCTTAAAGAAGAAACTCGGTGTAGACATTTCTTCATGAAGAAGAAATGTATCATATAATTGTTAAATAAACAAGGAGATTAAAGATCTAAATGTTAATAAAAAAAACAAATGATTTGTCAAGGTTTAAAGCTATACAATTTTGACTGGAGGTCTAAAGCTAGATCATTTGATCTAGATATTTATGCAAGGTTATTCTCATACTACAGGTCCGAGGTAACAATCAAAGCATAAATCAGTAATAAAAACTGATCATAAACAGAAGGGTGAATACGCCCTAAACTTGTACAAACTCTTAAGAGTCAGAATATTTGCGCATAATCTATGAATCCTTAAAGCATTGTGTTACAATAATAAGAAATAGACACTTTGATTATAGTATACATGTGTCTGGATCCATTCGTATATGGTGACTCAACATTCTCTGACCTCTAAGGCCATGCAAATCATCAACATGCCTCTGGAAGCCTAATGGGTTGTTCAGAGAAAAGGTTTGTGTATATTTTTAATTATACATGTACTTAGGTAATTTATCACAATTAAGTTGGGTGCCAAATGAGTAGTCACAAAGGTATTATTTTTTATTTCACAATGGCATTGAAAAAGGTTTTACAACAGTCATGGTCATTCACCAGCTGTGTGCTAACGCATTTTTCCCCATATTTCAGGGATATAGTAAGGTTAGAATAGACTTGAAGACTTGATTAGAAGACGAGAGATATAGTCATTAGATGCCATATGATGGCTCCATTATTTTAAATCAGAATGTTATAGAAAATTTATCTTTTCAAAAGACATGTATTTGAAATATCAAACGGGTATTTAAATTTCTGGTTTTCAATATAATAATAATTTATTCAAAGTCTTCCGTTAAAATAACACAACTCTGGTATATTTTCAAAACAGATACCAATTAATGGGTCATACTCTTAGGCCCTGAGTCTGGGTGTGACATGTTTGTACGTGAACGAGTTGATGAAAATAATCTTTGTATTGAATATATTAGTACTAATAAAATGCTTGCAGATCCGATGACTAAGGTCTCCCACCTAAAGTTTTTGAAGAACAATTTTTAATATGAGATTTACTAAAGACCTTATTTAATTTCATGTTGTACTTACTTACGTTTTATTTAATGAAATTTCCCCAGTTTTGATTTAGTATGTCTCTTAATATGTTCTGCATGTGTAATGACATATAGACAAATTATTATACAAATCAAATGTTTGAAGGGTTTACTTGAAAATTTTGATCATAACTACTTAGGTTTTAAACAATAACTTTAGTGTGATTAATGGGGAGTTTTGGGCTGATGTTCAATTCAATTATTGTATTTTTCTGCTCTAGTTTGAGTTTAAAGCTAAAACAAATGTTAAAATTTACACACTAATCTAATGCTCATAATAAATTATATATTAATCGACCAAGTAGGAGAATGTAAGAATGTGTGTAATATATATATATATATATATATTTATTCATATGGTATTCATTATCATTTATGTTATCAAAAGATCAAAATATATAAATTATACCTTATATATATTATCTTGGTAATTGTTGATAAACCATATTACTCTTACTTGCTAATAAAGGGTTTTGCCTTTGGGATGTGTGTGTGTGTGTGTGCGTGTGTGTTAATTTACATCATATAACATAACCTAAACACACATCACGAAATCGTGTTCCTCTCTCTCTCTCTCTCTCTCTCTCTCTCTCTCATATTACGGTTTTCGCAAAACCCCAATACCTAGCATTAACATATCCTAAAGGGAACTCGACCAAGCTGACAATTATGTCGTATGGATCATACTCATTTGTCATGGCTACCCTCTCTGTTGTAACATATAAGTTTTCAGTTATAGTTTTATCATATCATTCATGTTTTTCTATTACTAACGTGAAGAACTGATCAACGTTAACCTTGGGCTAACAATACAACTTTAGTCTCAACACTGCTATCTTTTCCTGCTTATGATTCAAAATTTGTTTCAAATAACTATGTTCCAATCAAAATCAATATCTTTGTTAGCCATGCTCTTCTGAAAATATTTCCTACAAAGGATTCTCTTACAAAACTTGATCTTAATGTCCCTCACTTGTGTCGCGTTTGGCCTCCATTGTCACACACCTAACCTAAGGCGGAATTTCAGGGCGCGAACTGATTGTTCATAGCTCACAATATACTATCATGCAGTTTAATATGTGACAATAACTAATTAATTAATTTAAAATTCAAGTACAACAATTCAAGGAAATTACAAAAAAACGGAATCAAATAATCTAGTATAAGTTTCTTAATCCTAAGGGTCATCTCTACGTGATCTTCATCTTGACAAACAATCCAATGTAACCTGCAAATACGTACAAAATAGATATTTTTGTCAACAACACATGTTGAGTGAGTAGATCACCAGTTTTAGAATACAAAATAGAAATATAAAATAATATATAAATCAAGAGCAAAACCGTTATCTGTGAGTACAAAAAATCAAACAAATGAGTAAATAATGAGTGTCGGTAAAACCATTATCATGCGAATCGGATGTTGGCTACTACGACAACCGTATGATAATACTATAATGTAATTATGATGGACCTCTCCGAATGCGATAAAATAAACAAATAAACATGTAGGATATAAACATTTAATTGATACACACACAAAGATAACAGTTTGCTATTGAAAATATGATATAAAATGTAACTTGATAATAGGTACGCATAAGTCCCCGAAACGTTTAAAAACAAGTAAAATAGGGGGAGCGATTACTCACCTGATTAGATGCACAAAATACAAGTGAGGATGATGCGAGAATGCTAAATCCTTCAGGATTCACCGACAAGGATTTCTAGTTAAAAGTAATGAAAACTTTATGAGTTAAATTACAAATGATATAACACATATAATGGATTCGGGTTTTGATGTGATTTGAGTTTTGTTTGTGATAAGAATGTTTATTGATTGATCGATGGATTTCTATTGTCATTATTATAGAAAAATCATTATTTATACTTGATATAATAATCATGTAATCGAACTTTTAAATAATTAGTTAGATATAATTGAGATGTAATTATGATAATTTGAATATAGATATATAATTAAATAGGTATATAAAATAAAATAATTTAATTTAATATAATATGAAATATACTTGTAATATTGAATAAATACAATACAATTATATATAAATATTTTAAATAAATAGATATAATGCGTATTATAATAATAATGTTTAAATAAATGTTTATTTCGAGTCTTTAACGAAAATTAGTGGTAGAATTATAGTAAATACGTTTAACACATTTATCATTGTTTAAAAATAATACATACATATACATACATAGAGCAATGTTATAATAAGAAGTAGATTTTTCCTAAGAAGTGTAGAAAGTATGTTTTCACCATTAAATCTAATAAAACACACCGCACAATAAACACACCGCAGCTAAAATAAAACACACCGCACAATAAACATACTTTCCATATCTACCATCAGATCAACATATCTAACGCACCAGATTACTTCTTACACTTTTTAGACACACTCCACTTCTTATTTTAACCCCATTCTACATACATACATACATACATAACAAAATCCTATAACGAGATTAATTGTCAAGAAACGTAAACTTAATTGTGTCATTTTAATAAAATAATGTTTAATTTATATTTAATATAAATTTATAAACCATTTTAAATATTAAAACAAATAAAAAGAATAAAATACAAAAAGCAGGCTGGTCGGGGCTCGAACATGCGCCCAAGGTCGGCTCACTAATGAAAACACACACCTCAAACCAACTATGCTAGGGTGTCAGTT
The DNA here is from genome assembly GCF_021521415.1 of Bidens hawaiensis. Taxonomy (NCBI): domain Eukaryota; kingdom Viridiplantae; phylum Streptophyta; class Magnoliopsida; order Asterales; family Asteraceae; genus Bidens; species Bidens hawaiensis. The sequence continues at coordinate 20,150 of NW_027495275.1, forward strand.
GTTAAATCTATGAAAATAATAACTTAAATATGAACACTGATAAACCCCAATCTGATCATAAACCCTAGAAACTATAATCAGTTAATTTGCTTAATGAATGTTCAATTAACGTTAGTGCTATTGCTCAATGATCAACGACGACCAGAATTCATAAACTATTTATCTTGAACCACGGTGAATTAGTGATGAATGACTACTGGAAACTTACGGCCAGAACGCATAGGGCCAGATTCGAAGCAATTAGGGTTAGGGCTTTAATTCGCCAAGATGAGAGGAAAGTGCAGCAGAGTTTAATTGAATAATTATGAGTTTTGTATCGTATAATAATAAATTGTTAAAGACGGTTTTGATAATATGTAAATTCGTATCATATCTATATCTTTTTCCAAATTAACGATGTCGGTATAGTTCGTTTTTGGTTTAGAATGATTTGCAAGAATCAATTACAATTATACAACGAGAATTAATGTTTAAGAAAGTAAACGGGTTGAGTTAGGAGTTGGATACGGGTCTGGATCCTTGGTTTGGGTTAAGGTTGTTCAAAAATCCCGCGGCTCTTGGCTCGCTCGAAACTCGCTTGAAAATAGCTCGAAAAAAACTCGGCTCGAAAAAGCTCGATTCTAAATGAACTCGACTCGACTCGGCTCAATTTTTAAACGAGCCGCGCTCGAGCCAGGGTCAGCTCCGCTCGTGGCTCGGTCTTGGCTCGACTCGTTAACTCGGCTCGCTGGCTCGGTTAGATTAAACCATAAATTTTAATATTTATATATAATAATATCATATCAAGAGATAAATAAATAAAAATTATAAATATAGTATGTCACTCGAAACCTAAAACCTTACAAAAGAATAATGAAAATAAAAAATTTATAAATTCTCTAGTTTATAAATTTTATATAATATGTATGTTAAAATTATATATTTTGTATTTTATTTATCAAAATTTGTAAAATATAAAATAAAAAACTAATAAATAAAAAAAAATTAGAGGAGTCTGGCTCGACGAGCTCGAGCTCGGCTCGAGCTTTATACGAGCCGAGCTCGAGCTCGATTTTTCAGCTCGATAAAAAAAACGAGCCGAGCTCGAGCCAACTCGATTAAGTTCGAGCTCGAGCAAACTCTGGCTCGACTCGACTGGGCTTGTTTACAGCCCTAGTTTGGGTTTGGGTTAATAGAGCTATTAATCAGATTTGCTATATGGTCTTTCAAGTTTGTGTGTGGATACAATATGGGTTAAAACAAAACTATAGGGGGAATTTTGTATATAATGCAAAGTTCTAAGAATATTAATAGAATATATATTTAAATAATATAATAAAGAAAAATTAAAGATATAATATAATAACTTAAATATCTTATTGATTAAAATTACCCGAAAACGAAAACGGGTCAGTTATTAGACATTAATAGATTAATCGAAAAACCCGAGTTGTTACATCCATGATGAAACTGGCTATCATTTGCTTGCTAATTGTGATGTTGCTAAACTTGTTTGATCTCAGCTTTTACATTTGTGCAAGATATAATCGGAAATGTGTCATTAGTTGGTGATCTCCTTGATATGGAGGTTTTCTTATCTTCATATCTTCCACAACAAGAAATCTAAACGCTATTCAATTCGTTGCTTTATGATGTCTCTGGCGGGTGTGTGATGACTTCACTTTTAGCGACAAAACTACCTATCCCTACAAAATTGTAAATGGATTTAAGGTTTTTTAGATTTCTTTGGATCATCCATCAAGGCGGGTTCACTACAAAATTGTCAATTTAATTTTGTGATATTGTGGTTTTGAATCTCTTGGCCTTTGTTGTTTTCCTTTAGACAAAATGGCAAAAATTATTCTTTATGTTTACGTGATTTTTCAGTGGATGTCCTTTAGCGAAAAAAATACCAGAAAACATTCTTTATGATTTAAAATCTTATCACATTATATCATTTGCCTCTAACCCGATTAAGTTTTCTAGTTAAACCAGTCATGTGCAAAGCACATGAGGGCAAATTCGTATTTTACTCCTTAAGGGGATTATTAGTGTAGATAACTTAAACTATGAGCCAAGATAAAAATATTTAAAAACAAGTTCTCTCTCTCTCTCTCTCTCTCTAACATACAACTTTATCCTATTTCTCTCTATATACACACTACCATCGCCATCATCATCACCATTTTCGGCCACCATCTTTTCTAAAGACCACCATCACCGTCTACTCACTCACTCTTATTCACTATGTATTTTAATGCCATTTTCAAGCTTCTCACACTTCAAATTTCTCATGCTTCTTTACTCAGTTTCAAGTTTCTCACAATCATGAACAGTCGTGATAGCATCACATCTTCAACATTTTTAAGAAAAACATACGAACAAACAAATATCCAGATCCCACAATTTTTTGTGCTAATACCTCGGTTTTAGGGTTTGAAAACCCTAATTCAGAAACTGGTTATTGAAGTTGGGGGGGTTTAGTGTTTGTTATGCTATTGTCATGGAGTGAGTCGAAGAGAAAGGTGTGGACGGTTTTTAGTGGTTGACGGAGAGATTGATGAGGCAGTGATGTGAGCCGGCGACGGGGTCGATGATGACGTGGTGGCGGCAGGTGGTGGGTGAATTTGGGCTTGAAGAAATACGAAGGGTGGCTGATGGTGATGGTGGCAGAGGTGGAGGTGGTGGGTGGCGACGGTTAGCATTAGGTGGTGGTGGTTTTGGATTTTTGAGAGAGAAAGAAGATGTGGATGGGTTGTGACGGTTCACGGTGGATGAAAGTTTATTTTTTTTATTTCTATATATAAGAAAATGTCTATTCTTTTATTTCTAATTATTAAATTTGTAAAATTATAAAAATATTTTCATGTGCTTTGCACGTGACTGATTTTAACAAGAAAACTTAACTGGATTAGAGCCAAATGATATAGTGTGATAAGATTTTTAGTCATAAAGGATGTTTTCTGGTATTATTTTCGCTAAAGAACATCCACTGAAAAATCACATAAGCATAAATGACGAGTTTTATTTTTTTCCTTCCTTTATATATACTTTGTGTTGCTTCTTGAGTTCTCTGCCTTTTTGTTGATATATATTCCTTAATCCTTGCCTTTCTAACAAAATGGTTTTTTTATTATGTACAATTATCCATGGTGAAAAATCTTTCATATCTAAAATAACACAAATTAAATTACTTTTTTTTAATGTATTTTTAAATGATATATGAGTTTTCTACACGCATATTAATAGTTGAGTAAGACCGCATATTGTCTTTTGGGTTTAGTGAAGATGATATATTCTTTTAACTTTCTAAAAAGAAGTCATTGATAACACGGAATGACAATTTTTTTTGGTACGCGTGTTCCATTCTGTTTTAAGAAAATAATGGGATTTTAAATTTTTCATTCTTCTAGTGAAATTTAAGCTGCATTACGTCCAATGATATCTCATGCTCTAACAGGTGTTTTCTTTCTTTCCTGAGTCAGGGGTTTAAATTCTGTCATTATACATGTTAAGTGAATTTAGGAGTAAATATTAGTTGTCAAAAAAAATATATTAGTGGACGCGTAAATGATTTAAGTTGTGCGTGTACCGTTTAAAATGAACTTATTACAAACACCAGTTAAACCTAGCTCAAATAAGCTGTCTAACCAAACATATCATTTACATGCACAAATTCTTTTTATCTAATATAAATAAATATATAACAAATATCATTAAACATGTACTTGCAATTATATAACCAAATAGTGTATATTGTATAATAAAGTTATAAATTAAATATACAGATATATAAATATGTATATCATAATAACAAATACCTTTATAGGTATTAAACCAAGAATAATAATAAACGAGCAAAATCCAAGCCAATGAAGATTAAAACTTACACAAACTCTAATTTAATCCGTTGGGGCTCGATACGAATTTCCCTTAAAGCAATAAGTTAATGTCGTGTTACAGTTATTTAATTAATAATGAACCTAAAATAAACAAGATAAAGCAAAAACGTGAAAAAAAGTGGGTACGTGGAACGTGACGTAAAGTGGGTCATAGTTAAATAATTTAAACCTAAGTTGATCATACAAATAATTTCTATGGTTTAGTGTTAATCGTATCTTGAATTATGACCTTTTAAGTTTGTAAAAAATTTTAACTTTTACAGTAAATTTCGTCAATAATAACTAAAATATTCAATCAATTAAAGTAGTCAAACCACAAGAACTATTTCATACACCCGTTGATTTTATTTATAAATCTACATCATTATTCACTATGAAACTTGGAGCATCAACCTCATGGAAAAGGACACTCTAGGTACCACTTTGATGCCACCAAGCTACTATCTCTTAATAGTTTCATTGTTGCGAGTAGCGGCCTTAAAGATGGGGTAATGTACTACCTCTCCTCTTCCCAAGAAAATTTGACCATCCTAATGAGTCCTCAAGCCCCAGATCTAGTATTACCTAGCCTCGTTTTCACAGTTTTCGAATGTCCTAAACCCTTATGGTATCCCTTCAACCACCTTAAGTATTGTAGCCTTGTGGTGCTATAAGATCTAGTTGTAAGGATGAATATGGGTTGATCATAGAAACAATTATCCATGTTATGTAGGGAACTGATTTGAAAATTTGGTTCACTCGAGACCCCCGTTGATTAGAATGTTGATATGAAGGGTCATTGGCCAATGGTATGTGACGGGATCTTCCATTTTAGCCGAGGAAAGGGTGTTAGTGAGAGAACGATGGATGGTTATTTATTGTTACTTGTTCATAAGTGTAAAATAACCACTTTAAATTTAACATGTTTTTTTTAAGTTAGATAGTTGCATAAAATTAAACAAGCTACAATCTTATAAATACCATAATTAAATTCGTAATTTCCAGGAGAAAGAAAAACAAAAAAACCACAATCTACACATGCAATGCAATTAACTCTTAGGGAGGTGGTGATGAGTAACAGGTACACCATTGCCACCCTCACCATATTCCTCGCTAGGTATCGATCATGGGTGATACAATGCAATGAAATGAGAGGAGAGAGAAACATGTTTGTGTGTGTAGGGGAGAGAGGGAGCAGAGGGTTGAACGGGTAATGTGGCGCCAACGGGTTCGGATTCAATGACACCGGCTGAGGTGGTGGCCGGTGATTGGTGGGCCGGCGGGTAGTGCCCGGGTTCGACCCATCCACACTTATATTGTTTCATTTTAGATATTTATGCACAAAATTATTGATGCCTTTTGATTTAACTAATGTCTAACCAATTTATCGGACTCTAATGATGTCATATCTAAACTTTATGCTGCTGAATAAATTAACTTTTTGTACGTTACTTTAGAATTCCCTAATTGGGGGATTTCATAGCAAAATTTAAAGCTTTTGACCATTGAAGAAAAAATCAGATTATTCATCATTAACCTAAAAGACATGTAATTACTTATTTTTAAGACATATTAAACTATCATAGCAATGTCATAACCAAATCAATTAATTATATTTATTATCTACTTTTACTCATGTATAATCCGTTTTCTTGTCAGTAATCCTTTAAACTAATATGATGAGCTACACTATATTATGCAAAATAGGATATGTATTCATCCATAAAAAATAGAAACACTAATTGTTTAGGCGGGTAAAAGTAAACGCACAGCCTCATCTATGTGTGCATCATAACTAAATGTGTGGAATTGTTATGATATTAATGGTTAAAAGTTTTTAAAACTTTGTACTTCTTAAATACAAACAAATTAGTTATGTACATAAAAGACTATCAAACTAATTTGTTTGTATGTTTACAAAATTTTAATCATCTACCTACAAATATGCAGGTTATGTTTATGCAATATAACGTATACGTGTACGTTATATACATACCCAAATTTACTCATATTTTGTTTTGAATTTCAAGAGACAAATACATATTGCATATAAAAAAGTAATTTATTTTGTTATACGTATGCTCACATTATTTATTAATGAGTGTATATCAAAAAATATATATATGCATTCCTCATAACGGGGATGATGAGTCCAAAATGTGAAAGATATTCATATTTGTATTTACTACAAATATAAATGATGGAATAGTTAAGGGATCATTTTGTAACTTATCTCAACAAGATCTCCTTTATAAATAGCTTACTTGTAGGCGTGTGTTAGCCACACTCAAATTACTTTGTTTAATTAACTCATTTCTAATGGCTACAATCCCAGATCATGACATGGTGCACCACCAGACAACCCTTGAGCTCGAGCCTAAGGACTTGTTTGACTACTCAAAACGGTCCCAATGGCTACGAGCCGCTGTCTTGGGGGCCAACGACGGGTTAGTCTCCACGGCTTCTCTAATGATGGGTGTTGGAGCCGTTAAAAAAGACATGAAAGCCATGATCTTGACGGGTTTTGCTGGCTTAGTAGCCGGAGCATGTAGTATGGCTATTGGAGAACTTGTTTCTGTTTACTCGCAACTCGATATAGAAGTTGCCCAAATTAAAAGAGAGATCAACCGTAGAGATATTGTTGAAGCTGAGGTCGATAGCCTTCCGAACCCATGGCAAGCTGCGGCTGCATCAGCTCTAGCTTTTTCATTGGGGGCTATAGTGCCTTTGTTAGCGGCTTCGTTTATAAAGCCTTATAAGGTGAGGGTTTTGGTGGTGGCAGTAGCGGTGACAGTGGCACTGGCCGTTTTTGGATGGTTAGGGGCTGCCTTGGGGCGGGCACCGGCTATCAAGTCCACCTTTAGGGTGGTGGTTGGAGGTTGGATGGCTATGGCCATTACATATGGTTTAACAATGTTAATTGGTGCAAAGGGACTCCATTGAAGTCTATGGGTCATCTCCTCTTATATCATGGTTTCAATATATATATATATTCAATCTTTGGGGGTCAACATCCAATATGTACGTATGTATATATATATACAGGAATTAATGAATATAATCGGTAAGCATATGTTCTATTATTATGAGTGTTTGTTTATCTTTATTTTTTAAAATTGCTTTCCGTAAGAAAATCATTTTTTTTTGTTTAATGATAACATAAATGCAACCACTCATCTTCTTATCAAATTGGTTTTTTTTTTCTTATTTGGACAACCTAAATATAGTCATGGGACAAATTTGATGAGCATTTTTATTTCTACAATTAGTTATGAAGTATACAGAGATTTTTTTTATATATATATAATCTATGTGCATAGCTAGTATATATGAAAATGTTTTCTAGCCTTATTGGTTCATAGTATGAAAAATGTCTTATATATTGGTGCATAGAGTTATTCCTTTTTTAGCCATATCGGTGTTCATTCTTTTGTTTGACATTCAAATATGCAACATTTGATATGAACCGTTGGATAGGGTTAGATGCATCAGGTTATAATATGCATGTATATCAAAATTTATTACAATATTCGATAGAATACTTATAAAATAAGATGTTGGATGCTAAAATTCATTAAAATAGTGAATCGCATTAAAAAAAAGTTTGATGTGTCATTCTAATGAGTTGAACGTGTATGTGATTAAGTTTATTTGAGAAGTGATTTGAATGTTAGAATTGTGAGAAGTCAGATGGACCAATTATAAACTTTTCTTTTTCTTTTAGGATTTGTTTTAATGATAAGGGTAATTTAGTAACAATTATTTTCTTTATTTATGGTAAATGTTAATTTGAAGGAGGTATAATTATGTTTTTAATTATCTTTTTAAATTTGAATTCCAGGTATTGTAGTTATTTAAAATAAGAAAATATTTCTTTTTTTATCTTAGAAAATTCAGTAGCATTTTAAATGCTAGAAAAATATAGAATCATGTACTTACATCCTACACAACACATTTTACATACTACATATTTACACAACATATTTACATCATACACATATATCAAAACATATTTATACATTATATACACAACATACTTATACATTATACATTCTCACAACACTTAATGTACACAAACATATTGTGTAGGATTGAATGTTTGTATGAATACATAGCGTGCAGGATTGGCTGTTTATGTGAACAAATATATTGTACCAAATTAAATAGAATTCATTTCTAGCTTCTAGGTTATATAATTCATGAATGGAAAAAATTATACAATTGTTAATTGCTACACTCAACAAAATATATGTGTAGGTTCTAAACATACAGAGTTATGAAAAATAACATGATTCTTATAATTCCTACAATCAACAAAACATTAATGCTACACAAAATAGCCTACACACATTAATTTTGCTAATTTAGATTTAATTAATTGTGCATTATTTTAATGTCATGGTAATTTTCATTTAAGTGTGTATTAAATTAATTTTTTTGATTTAGATTTAATTGTGCATTAATTTTGATTTGGATTTGAAAAGTGAAAATTGATTATGGGAATTAATTTTAATTTAATCGTGCTAGCTAGCCATTGACATTTCTGCCTTTCTTTTATTTAAAATTAGTTTATTTTAATGTCATGGTAGTCAATGATACAAGTATGTCATTCCTGATTTCTATCATTGATTAGACATGATCAGTGGTTCAATTAATTTCTCATACTTTTAAAGTAACGTCAGTACTTGCATGAACACCGCATGCATGCATACACACACATACATAACAATTAGTGCATACATAGATAACAAATATAATATATATCATATACACAACAAAACATGAAATTCACACAAAGTACAGAGTTGTCTACATTCATACACAACACATCATAAAAATATCATACACAATAAACAAGTTCCTTACACAACATAAACATACCATACACAATAATCAAGTTCCCTACACAACATAAACAAATCATACAATACTTCCTACACGACACACAAACATACCATACTTAATAATCAAGTTTCCTACACAATAAAAACATATCATACACAACCCATAAGTTTCATACACGACATAAATAGATTAACCTACACCACTTATATATATACCAAACAACATAATAGTCACACATGGATAAAATATCAACTATTTTTCACCTACAACAATAGGTTTGTATATTGTGCACACTGATTATATTGTGCTAGGAATATAAAAGATGAGTACAAAGGTGTAGACCGAACATATCATAAAATATGCATACAATGAATAGGAAAGTGCTATAGTGTAGTCATTGTATTTTATGTATTTTATTGTGGGGTTATTTCATAAAATATTGTATATTTCACAAGATATGTACGAAAACAAAATTAGCCATAAAGTAGAATTAATCTTTAGTAAAATAATGTAGTAAATTGTGTAGGAGTAAATACAAATGATATTGGATTTAAAAAGTTAGAAGTAGTTATACTTAAAAAAAGAAAATATGAATACACACATATGAATACACACATATTCCAACAAAAATCATATTTAAATTGAAACTTGTGAAAGCCAATTTTAAATATTTGTTTTTTAATATTTTTTCTTATCTATTCTTTTCATGTGTTATTAATCTTTGTAAAATTAAAAAGAAATAAAAATGGTTTTCACAAGTTTTCAAGTATCTCATTCCTCTGATCCTCTCTATGCGCCCGTAAACCACCCTTTACGTGTTCGTAACTCTGTATACGTGTGTTACTAACGTCTATATGCCCATACGGCACTCTCTGTACATCCGTAAACATACCAAATCAAGTTACATTAATAAGAGATGCATTTAGCTAGTGCCTTTAATTATTCTGACAATGGATTGTAACTATTAGCTTACTGGTGTTCAAGTAACCTACGTAAAAGAAACGTAATTATTGAAAATAAGAGTAAAACTAATTATATACTCTTAACTCTTTCTCTATATACTAAAAGTGAATATCACGCTTTAATAATTTAATATTACATCATCAACACTTTCGTAACACAATTACCACCTTCATTCATTTTCGTGAGGGGTCATCACCTTATGTGGCTACATCACCTACTTTTTCTTTAATTTTCTTGTTATTTCAACTTTTTTTAAAAGGTGCATCTTTATAAAAACTTTAACTTAACAAATTACCGACCGTAATGGCATTGATTGACCGATTGACTAGAGTTTTGTATTCAAGGCATACATTCCATTCAATGTAGGGTCTTTTTGCGTTTGGATAATCATGTTGAGTATTCGAGGGTGATGCGATAATAAGCATCTCATTTCCTTATAGGAGAGATCTTAATTCAATTTTTTCTTCTATTGTATTACTACTCAAAGGTTATTACCACAACTTGACGAAGTCTCCTGACTTTATCGGTTATAGGTTCCTCATGGTTACCAAAAGAATAAGATAATTAGTCATGAAATAGAAAACCAAAAGTGTAATATTATGGTGGCAAAAAGGTCGAAAATAAAGGATAATTTGTGACATTTAATTTAATACTGTATAAAGTTATTATCTCCTATATATCCGTCTTTGATGAACTATGATGTAACAAAGATATACTTTATAAAAGAAAATGATGAGAAGATAAGGAAAAAAAAGGAAAGAGTGAGGACCTAAAAGCATGTGTAGAAGAGGCACCAACAATGGTTCCAGAAAGTGCAAATAATGCCCATGAGGTTTTTTGGAAGTACATATAACACCCTTTATCTTTGAAATCCAATCGAATTATATCAGTATGGTTATTGGTTAATCCAGTCAATCTAAATGAACAAACTATTGTCGCTCCATAAATAGATAGCGATACGTGTTATCGGTATAACAAATTTCATAAATTATAATTTACAAAAATATAAAAAATATATACTTCATACTACTAAGGTTATCGGTAAAACTTGAGTAAGTAGGCTTCGTGAAGCATTCGTTGAGAAGTCATCATGTTTGTTTATTTAATCAAAAGACAAACATAAACATTTTTTTGTGTTCATTTAGCTAAATGAACGTACATGAACACATCTTGTTCGTTCATTTATGTTCATGGAGGTTTACATTCTCTCATTTAAATCTCCATATGTCTGTTCATTTACGTTCACTTATGTTCATTAGATATATTCATTTAACTTTTTTTAGGTTCATTGCAATTGAGTCTAGTTTTACGAAAACAAAATATTACCTATCACAATATAGTCTAGTTTTATTAATTTTCTGAGCCCAACAAATTGATGTTCACGTTTCCTTTTAATTGGTGTTTGTACTTTGTTCCGTTTTGTTCGTTTATATTCGCCCACGTATGTTTAGTAATGATTGTTCATTTATACTATTAACGAACGAACATGAGCATGTTCACTTTCTTAACTAACGAACACAAAAAAGAAACACGTTCGTTTACTTGTTCATGTTTGATCAATCGTGTGAAGATGATGTTATTCCAATCTCATCAACAATCGAGGACAAAGAAGTTATTGGCACCTCTCACCTTACATTGCATTTAAAACTTGGGAGACTAGTTGGGTCAATTCGTTTGATGTATATATTATGATTCACCAAACGTTCATGGATTTAGGATACGTAGCTGCATTTCAAAACAAGGATGGTGGGAGTGCTACTTTCAATTTTTTCAACTACCCTAAGACCCGACCAATCATATACTGTCATCTAAGTTTATTAAAGGTGACGTCACTTTTTTCAATCACCCTAAAATAAAAAATGAGTATTAAATAAGCAATACAACTACATTTTTTATTTGGTTTCAAACTGTACCACCTGCGTAAGCTATCCATAAGGAAAATGGAGGGTTGTTGCCGCCATACCCCGTGGCATGTTTGTCGCAGTCAGGGTTGTCAATTCCTGACACAACCCAAAACCAAACGAACCAAATAAGAAAAAATATAGGTTTTGAGTCGTCTGACATGACTCGTTTTCTTAAACAGGTCAACCCGAACCCAAGACGTTTAAAAAACAGGTCAACCCGAACTGACCCGTTAATAAGTGGGCTGACATGTTAAATCGTTTAGCAATTTTCAAAAAGTTAATATTTTAATTTTAGAGAGAAAGAGTTTAAGTTTTAAAGTTAGATACTTCGATTTTATTCATCATAAACCAATTAACTTTTAAAAGTAAAGGTATTGGATCATTTCAGAAGTTTTTTTACAGCGAGAAGTACGAGAATTTAATTGGATCAATAAAAAATTTTCTATGGTTTATGATTTATTTTATTAAAAGGGGTATTCTAGTAAAAACAATATTTTCTATTACTGGTAACAATAATTTGGGATAAGTTACACATCTTTTTCATTTAATTAATTTTATAATATAATACCTATTACTTTATATCCCAGAAAATAATCAATTTATTTCTAATAACTATTTCTCAATTTCCTAGAAGTAATCAACATATTCATAATTTTAATTTACCAACAAATAGACATAAATTATTTACCTACTATAATTATATATTCCGTCTTATTCTATATTCCGTCATATTTTCTCTAACAACTATAACAAATATAATTGTTATGGCTATTGAGAAATATATATAATCTTCACACCATAAGCCAACATCTTATTCAATATTCCGTCAACCTTTTCTTTACTAACCTCATTTACAAATAAATTATTTAACTTCTATAATTATATAGGGTATCACACTTGTACTAATTTCTGAAACTCCAACTATATCATACATTCCATTTACATATTCATTAACCACATTCAAGTTATAGTAAGACACATAGATAATGCAAACAATCATAATTAAAGCATTCACCTACATCTACTCATGAAATTTTAGATACTAATTTGAACACAAACGCACAAGACAAAACATCAAGATACATAAAATAACATATGTCAATAAAGATAAAGTAGACACGTACACTTATCCGAAACAACCTACACAGGAATAACTATATTCGATCATCTCTTTATATAGCTCAAAGATAGTAAGATATACAACACATACTCATATTAAAAATCATGTGCCTACACAATAAATGTGTTCCTACACAACCATTAAATCTCGCATACAATCAATATAGTTATACACTACATCCCTACACAACCAACATAACCAATATACTCTATACACAGCAATTAAATAAAAGATTCCAACACAAGCAACATGTACCTACACAAAATTTTAACAGCCTACACAATATATACATATTTTGAGAACCATGTTAACATATGCCTACACATACATAGCCACTAAATACTCACACAACTCATACACAACCATTAAATAAGATATCACTACACAACCAATATATGCCTACACAAATTTTTAGCAACCAATATACTCATACACAACCATTAAATAATGGATCCCAACACAACCAGCATATATCTACACAAATTTTTAACCAATATACTCATACACAACAATTAATTAATATATCCCTACACAATCAACTTACACCTACCCAAAAATTTAACAACCTACGTAATATATACATATTTTGATAACCAGATTAACATATACATACAATTATGTAGCCATTTAATATTCACACACAACCAATATGCTAATGCGCAACAATTAAATAATATATCCCTACACAACTAATATATACCTACACAATTAATTAACAACCAATATACTTATACACAACCATTAAATAACAAATTCTTACACAGCCAGCATACCTACATATATTTTTAACAACCTACACGGTATATACATATTTTGAGAACAGGAATTAACATATACCTACAAGAACTTTTAACAATCTAAATAGTTTATATATATCTGAGAAGCAAACTAACATATACCTACACAAATTGTAAACCTACACAATTATCAAAAAAATTTACGTGAGCAGTTGGATTATGAATGATCCATAATGGTAAATTAATTTGTGAGTGATAATGATTTTAATTACTTTTATATAACTGATATTGAGAAATAATGGTAACCAAACTTTTGGGATTTAATTAATAGAAGGAAGTTTCATATTGGCTTTTAAACAACAAAAAGACTACACTATCCTTTTGTTTAAAAATTCATTAAAATGAATAAGCTAAAAATTACAACATCGCCATGTTGATTCTATACCATAGATCAAACATGATCAATGGTTATTATTTACTTATCGCACTTCTCACGCTAATATAACTTCTCGCATGATCCATCCCCTATATAAAACTAATTTCTTTTTACACTATTTGTATCTACTTTTTACTTTCAACATTTTTCATTCTATTATTTCTATTTCATTTGTTTGTTCTTATCTTGAGCTCAATATGTAAATCTAAGTTTGTTAATTGGAAATGACAAAAAAAAACAATTACATTTATCACAAATAATTAACAAGTTTTATATGCATAAGAGTAATTAATTGTTAAATTTATTATCAGGTCAATAAATATTACTCATATTCGTATATGAACGTAAAATGGGTTGACACGAATTTAAATAAGTCGACATGACACAACACGAATAAAAATATGGGTTGGGTTAGGGTTGAAGAATCTCAACACGCTAACCAGCCAACCCGAAACTCATCAACCCATCAACTTGTTAACTCGACTTGATTAACACCCCTAACCGCAATACCCCGTGGCACGTTGCCGCAATACCCCCGTCTCATGTACTGTACACCCGTCACCTCACTGTCGGAAGTATCACCTCACATCTGGTCACGCCTGCGCTTTTTAAAAGAAAGCTCACATCATGCATACTAGTATGGTTTAGTTTTAGATATTGCAATGACATTCTTAGGCTAAGCGTAACGGGGCTTGGTTGAGCCCCAAGTGATCCAATCAAAACCCGACAAGTAGGCGATGACATGGCCCTGGATCAAGCCCCAGAGGGTGTAGTGGTCTAGTGATCCGACCATCCGGGGCTTGATTGAATTTTGCTTTTTTTTTGTTATGCACACAATTATAAATAAAAATACTTCATTAAAACATAAATAAAAAAGAAAATAAAAAGAAAAATAAAAACATAAATTTAAAATACATAAAAATAGCATTTTTATTTTTTTCCGCAAATTTCTTCCGAATAAGATCTTTTTCTTCTTCCATTATCGTTTGGTCGAATAGCGGTAGGTGGCTAAAGTCTTTGACTAGAAATGTCAAACTCTTGAATCGATTTTTTGTATGTCGAGCTTCACCAATCGAGAGGAGGCTAGTTGACAATTCGTTAAATTGTATCTCGAGCTTCACCAATCCTGCTTCTCCGGTTTTCTTCTCCTTACCTTTTTGGGATTGTTCTGCGGGTTTAGCCGGCTCCGGTTGTGTGTTGATATTACTGTAACCCGAGCCCGACATGGTTTTAAATTTGAGAAACTTAGAGAGGTTTTTAAATGATTAGAGAGAAATGTAGTGAGAATGTTGTATTATTATTATAAAATGGGGTAGTTATTTATAGTGAGTTTTTAATAGAAAAAATAGTAAAAACGTTTTTTTTACTTCAAAAATAGCCAACGGCTATCTTTTTAAAACCACACTAGCCAACAGCTAGTTTCCGCCACACGGTCCCGGCCACCCCATTGTATGTCGAGCTTCACTATTCAAGAAATAAACAAAAAGATTAAATCTTTTTCACCCTCCAACCTAAGTCACAACCTCAACCTAAGTCACAGCCCACCTTTAAATTAAATATTCTTTTCTTTTCTATTCTTTAAACAAATTTGTTTTTTAAAACAAATTTTAATACTCCAGATATCTCATAATCAACCATTTCGAAATAAGGATTTGCTGATTTCACTTTATGAAAATAAGTCATCTTTTAAAAACTTGTATTTTTTTAATATTATTATATGTAAATTATGTGTGTGCAATATTATCTATTGTATGTTTTATCTTTAGTTTATTTTTAATTAGCGTGTAAGATGTTTAATTATCAAGTTATGTATGTGTAAGATATTTGATTTTTCAACTTATGTGTTTTATGTATGTGTAAGATAAAAATAATATGATATTATCTACTTTAACATATATTCATAGACCTGTGACTAATACATGGAGTATTAGTCTTGCGACTAGTACATGAGTATTAATCTTGATAGATTTTTTTAATTTTAATAGATTTTATATAATAAATTAAAACATAAATAATATATATGTATTATGTATTAAAATAATTGGGTTTAGTTGGTTGTGAATAAAAGTGAAAAATTAGGTTAGGTTGTGTCGTGTTACTTATGTATGTGAAAGAGAGAGAAAGGGGAGGAATATTTTGAGAACCATGTTGAGTTGTAAGAACTTTAAGAACTCAAATTTGGACCACACATTTAATTAAATGACATGAAATATGTGACTGAGATTAAATGTAATTAAAAAATAAAGCAGAAGAGAGAGTAAGTATTTTTGATGATCATACAAGTTTAACTGTTAGTTACACATGTGTAATAAGCGATTCGGTGTGTAAAAAATACTGTAATTTTTTGTACATCACTTACACTTACGTATTACACATGTGTAAAAAAAATTCAAAAGAAAAAAAATTGTTACGTTGAGTTCTTTCGAGTTCTTAAAACTCAAAGCAGTTCTCAAAAGAAATCAATCCGAGAGAGAAATTAGTATTTTAGAAGTTTACTAATGTGCATTTGATTAACGTGTGTAAAGTGCTACTCGTTTGGAAAAATCCTGATACGAATTAGTGATCTATATGCTTACGAGTGCTTCTGCTCCTACACGGTGAATGGCGTAGAATCCAACCCAAACCCAAATCCATTCTAACTAGTTACCCCGCCCAACTAGACCCGCCCATCTTGCAAGGCCAAAATTTCAATAAACATGAACTTTTCTTTCAATACTATGCGACACAAAGCGAAAATTTCACAAACATTTAAAAGTTCAAAAACAGTGTCCAAAGCAAAATAGGAGAAATCATTCAGATCAAGTCAGATGCTTCTTATGGATCAAATCAACTCGAGCAATTGAGAGACCAAATCTTGCAAACCTGACTCTGAAAATTGACAATATTGCCGTGCCCGTCACGTTTTAGTGTTTTAAATTGAACTCTTTGTATACCGCCAATACGGCTGCCGCCAGAAAGGTAAAGTATGAAAAAGCATGACCGGTGGTGAACTCATTGTATCTTGAACAGATGTTTCAGTTTGACAACCAACTTCCATTCTTCATTGGTCAACTCATCCTATATACATGTGGAGAATAATGAAGTATAAGCTATAATCAACAAACATATGTGAAATAACAATTGATTTAGATTGCAATTTTTAATTACCCGATAATTGGCCTTTAGTACATCGATCGAGTTTCGAGAAATGTGGCTGACTAGTTCGTCTTCCATCTCGAAATGCCTCCCAAACATTTTTTGCTGCTCCTCGGCATTGCTTCCCGTTATCTACCAATGTAAAATAATTAAAAGCATGATAAATGAAATTAGAAACTGTACTTTTAAAAAACTCATCTAAACTTTGAATTAGCGATTTAGGTGGTTGCATTTTAAATACACATAAATACCTTCAACCGATTTGACCCACCCGTTTATTTTTTAACTAAACTTTGACTTTACCCATTGGAACTGTCAAATAAAAACAAAACATCAAACTGCCACCTCTAAATATATCCAACTGCAAATTGCACCTAATTTTTTTAACTAAATTTTGTTAAACGTAAAATTATTTTGGTGAATATAAAGTTTACGTAAACATATATAGCATTATCATTTATAAGAAACGGATAAAACTACACACCACAAACCTGCTGATGACCCATTTAACCAGGTTAACCCGTAAAGTTCAGATTGACCTGTTTGACCCGTTTAGTTAAGCATGCCAACCCATTTGTTTACAACTCACCAACTCGACTCACATGTTTACAACTTGGTTATTGCCCACCAACTCATCAATGCTTAAATAAATAGGTTAAAGGGGGTCATGTTTAGGTTTCATGATTCTATGTGAAGCTTCATACCTTAATAGCCACCCTTTGACCTTTCTTGGCAAAGTCAACAGGCTTATGGTTATTCTCAATGGAAGAAATCCGCCCGATATCTATATACTCCCTCTGAGGAATGCAAATTGGAGTTCCAATCTGCACAAAATAAAAATATATTATTGGTAAAAAAATATCTAATGTGACAGAAAAAACAACTTATTTTTATATTAAAAAAGTAAGCAGATATAACAAACAAAAGTGAAAAGTTATACTTAGGAACATACAACTACTAAATAAATTTGTCATAGATAATGCACGGATAGGCCTGTAAACAAACCGAATAAACACAAACAGGCCATGTTCATGTTTGTTTGTTTAACTTCGATCAAAACTCAACGAACAGGGTTTTCTTGTTTGTGTTAATTCTTTAAGAAGATGAATAAGCTTGTCTTGCTAGTGTCCGTTCATTAACAGTATAATCGAACGCTTCACGAGTACAAACGAACTGACATAACTGAATACAGATGAACAAACATAACTGAGTGATAACAAATTAAACGTAAATGTGAACATCAATCTGCCGGGCCAAAAAAGTTACTAAACGATACTAAATTGTAATGGAACTAGGAAACTTAAATATAGATATAAACGAATTTTAATGAACGTTCCATTCACAAATATAAATGAACAAACAAAACATGTGTTCATGTTCGATCATTAAAAGAACAAAAAACATTGTCCATGTCTGTTTATTAAATAAACTAACACAAATGAACTGTTTGTCGAATGGTTCGCGAACAGTTCATTGAATGTTTTCTTCGTTTACAGGCCTATTCACGGATCCATGCTTGAACATATAACAATGATTCAGAAAAATTTATGACGGTAATTGTTCATAATGATTAAACCTAACATGAAAATGCAAAATCCAAACAATAATTATTTGTTCAATCAGTATTATATGGTAAAAATGCGAATAATAAAATGTTAAAAAAATTATACCTTAAGAATGCCCTCAATAACTTCAACACCAAGAATAATCGGATCCTTCTTGTTAAACACACAATTCGGCATAATTTTAAGAACGCACGGAAACACAGCTTCATCAGCAGCTTCTCTTTTCTTTTCTTCCTTAAGATCATCAATATACCTCTTGAATTGATCAAACAAGTGATAAATAATATCAGCTACCATAATCTTGACACCAATATCATCTGCAAGCTCTCGGGCCTCAGGGGTCACTTTCACATCAAAAGCCAATATTGTTGCAAACTCTTTCTTCTTTTCAAGCATCACACTGGCCTTCATAACATCTTTTTTGTGTACGGGACCGATGCCTATACCACTGACAGGTATGTTGACAACTGGAGTTTTTAGAAACTCGAGTAGTGCTTCCAGTGATCCGAGAGTAGATGCTTGAACATACACTCCTTCACCACTTTTGTCAATTCTACTCATCACGTTCCTCATGTCATCCATTACGGATTCTTTGATCTCCTCCACGTCATCATCCGGCCCCACAACGTATAGGGCTGTCCCCGCCACTGCGTGCTCGAGATTCTGGAGAGAAATAAGACATAATGGGTCAATAACAAAGAAAGTAGGTAGTCACTCGTTTTTAGAGGTCAATATTTCCTCTTTTTTGAACGTGTAGACGAATCAAACGTCTGTGAACCGTTTGGTAGAAAGTATGTTTATGTTCGTTCGATTAATTACATGAACAACATGAATAGATGTCTTGTCCATTTAATTGAGTTCGTGAACGTTCGATATTCGGTAATGTGTCCGTTTATGTTCGTTAATGATTGTTCATTTATGTTTGTTAACGTTCACCAGTTCATGTTCATTTATTCATATTTGGTAATTAAAGGTTTTTGTATTGATTTACTTTTTAAATTTTTAGTTTATTATGACAGCTATTTTCAGATAGCTATGTCAAGTACATAGCTAATAGTTTATTTTGGGAGAGTATTAACGCTTGAACTTAAAAGTGTTGAACGGTTTATTTTTGTTTTTCAAAGTAATATATGTCCGTTTTTGTTCGTATGTGTTCGTTTTAGAAATTAACGAACAAAACAATTTTCCTTAACAAACGGACACAAACAATAAGTTCTGTCCAATTATGTTTTCAGGAACCGTTTGTTCCTCGTTAAATGCTTAACAAACGAACATGAACAAGATCTTGTTTGGTTCG
Source organism: Bidens hawaiensis (assembly GCF_021521415.1). Taxonomy (NCBI): domain Eukaryota; kingdom Viridiplantae; phylum Streptophyta; class Magnoliopsida; order Asterales; family Asteraceae; genus Bidens; species Bidens hawaiensis. The sequence goes on from NW_027495275.1 coordinate 40,012, forward strand.
TTTACAGCCTGATTAAACTTTTTTGTAAATTAATATCACCTGTGCAGTAATTTTAATCCCTTGTGCAGCTTTAATTTCTTTGTGATGGATATATGCTCCCTGAATAAAACAACAAACAAACTCATCAAAACTTGTAAAAACTACATGTTATCCCACTAGTCCAACATAATGTTAATACATATTTTCATTTGTTGATTTATTTCATACCTTTACACGGAGTTCTTTCATGGGATGAGGAGTCAATAGTGAACGAATTGTAGTATGAATTGGTCCCTGTAACAGATATTATTTGTTAAACGAGAGCTACAATAATAATAACAACAATAATAATGAAAATAATAATAATAACTGAAATGCACAAATAAAGTATCGGGAATTACCTGAAAACCACAAACAACAATCTCATCTCCTTCATGAAGCACACCATTAACCAATACCACATCAATGGTTGTTCCAAGTCCTTCTATGACTTTAACCTCCAATACCGTACACTAAAAAGATTCCAAATAAAAAAAAATTCAAAATCTAGTAACATGCAAAAGGTAAAACAAGATGCAAAAAAGAGAAAAATGATAATACCTGAATTTCATCGCTGTATGTTAGTTTCTCAATCATTGTTTTCTGAGCCCACTGGACAAGAAGTAATAACATTTCGGGTATGCCTTCACCGCTATTGACCCAAAAAGACCAAGTTAGTCAACCACAAAACCAAACCGACCCACAATTTAGTAAACCATGGTTAACCGACCTGACCCACTACCTTTAACCAATCCATAACCAAAGATTTAGTAAAGTTTTTTAGTTTTATAAATGTCAAATGGTAAAGCTCAAATGTCTCGTAACAATTCATTAAGTTGTTTAGATAAACTTACGCCCAAACTTTCAGGCCCAGTTACATTCCATGACCAATTCAAGTTCACGGTTACTTACACATAAACAAATGAATCAGCTTGTAAAAACCGACTTAACCACAACATATTGATCATTGCACACCCCTAGTGCATTAGATCAGAGGAAAAAAAAATTACCTGATAGCACTTGTTGGTACAATACTATAAGTTTCCCCCCTTTCTTTGTTCTTGCTGTACAATTCAGTATTCACCCCTTGCTCCTTAAATTCTGTAACTATCTGAAATTATAAAGCACAAATCATGAGAAACCCAGTGATAAAAAGAAACTGAAAATGTTTCCTACAAAATAAGATGTTGACCTGAGTGAACCTATGCTCAAATTCAAGTTGAACATCCCTGGATTGCAGCTTCATTGCCTTCCCAATTGGTGCGTTTTTGCAAGTTTTCCACCCGTATAATCTGTCAACCTACAAATCCCACAACAGAATGTATGTAAACTGTAGAAATTAGACTTTACAACTTCAAACTCAATTAACTTATAGTTAAAAGTACCAACTAATTACCTTATTCAGAGCCACAATAAACTCAGTGTTCCTCATTCTCAACAGATTTAGTGATTCAATGGTTTGCGGTTCTAACCCGTGCATAATGTCAACGACCAAAATAGCGATATCACATAAACCAGAACCACGAGACCTTAAGTTCTTGAAAGACTCGTGACCAGGTGTATCGATAACTAATAAACCGGGGACATTAAGTTTTGCATCAGCTTTTAACTCTTTTGTCCTCTCGCGAATGTTTTCAGCAGGAATATAAGTAGCACCAATTTGTTGTGTGATTCCACCTGCCTCGCCTTCTTGAACATTAGTTCTTCTAATGCAATCAAGCAGCTTTGTTTTTCCAGTATCAACATGACCCATAATGCAGCAAATTGGGGACCGAAGTGTCTTTTCACCTTCTGAATTTTCTTCCTTATCTTCCTTTTTGCCATTAACCGCTTTTTGTTTGCCTTTGCTTGCAGCAACTTCTGCAGGTTGGTTTTGAGCCACTTCTTTGGTTTTAATCTCTTTCTTAACTACAGGTACAGGTGCGGGCTCGGGTTCTGGTACGGGTTCAGGTTCTATAGCTTCCTCCTCGTCAGCAAATGCGCTGACACCTGGCAATTTGAGATCAGCATCGTCCCAACTCTTTGCATCCCATTCATCATCATCTGACTCTTCATCTTCTTTGGTTCCACTTTCTTGTTCAACTGCAGGAATCTCTGGTTTCTCCACATTTTCCATGTCCACGTCATCGGCCTTGTCAGCATCTACAGAACCCAACTCCGAAACATTGTCATCCTGAGCAGAAGTTAAGGATTTCCCGTTTGCCTGCTGATGTGGCTTTGATTTCTTGGTTACATACTTGGGTCGTTTCGTGGGTGCACTAGTAGTGGCCTCTGCATTTGATTGGGGCAAACCACCTGTTTTAGCAAGAAACTGGTTTCTCATTAACTCCAACCGATGGGCTTCTGCTTTCTGTTTTGCTGTTAAAAGCTTTCCTTCTTGTTTCTTTTTCAACATTTTTTCCTTTTCTCTTTCTTTTTTCAACCGTTTTTTTTCTTCTGCTTGTCTTTCCTCTTCTTCTTTCTTTAACCGATCCACTTCTTCTTTCCTTAACCTCTCTTCTTCTTCCCGTTTTTTTCTCTCTTCTGCTTCTTTAAGTTTTGCGAGTCGCTCTTGCATCTCTCTAACGTGCTTTGGAACCTTCTTATCAGGTACTTTACCCTTTGATTCCACTGGTTTTTCTTCTGCTGCAGGGGCAGCAGTTGTCTTGCCTCCAGCAGCCGCCTTCTTTTCCTTTTCTTTTTTCTTCTTTTTCTTCTTTTTGGCTGCTGCAGACTCTACAACCTCTTCATTTCCATCTTTTTCACCATCTTCATCTGCTATTGTGACTGGTTCAGCCTGTGGTTGAACCTTCTCCTGTTGAGGCTCTACAGCAGCAGAAGGTGGGGCTGGGGCTGGAGCTGGAGCAGGAGCTTCACCTAGCTCTGCAAGAATCTTGTCCAGGTCATCCTCTTCTTGAGCTGTTCTTCCACCTTTCTTTTTCTTCTTTTTATTCTTGGAAGGTTCTGGAACATTAGCTTCTTTGCTAGTAATGCTGGTACTAGGTTGCTCTTGTTCTTGTTGTTGTTCTTGTTCTTGTTCAGGTTCATTAACCGCGTTACTATTTTTCTTCTTTGATGGCTTCTTTTTACCAGAAAACTTTATTGTAGTAGCATCCTCTTCATCATGATCATCAACACTTAATCCCGAGACAGAAACACCTTCATCATCAGATGGAATGTTTTTCTTTTTTGATGACTTGGAAGATTTCTTCTTTCCTGTGAAGGTAATGGGTGCATCGTCTTCACTTTCATTCTGATTATCTTCATCATCAAGCATTGAAAAGACGCTACCACTTGGTTTCTTATTTGCTTTAGATGACTTCTTCTTCCCTGTAAAGGAAATAACCGGTTCATCGTCTTCATTATCATCTACTATATCCCCGTCATCATTGTCATCATCATCCCCAATTGCATCAAATGCTGAACCAGTAAACACGCCACCACCCTTTTTCGCCTTTGACGACTTCTTTTTCCCACTAAAAACAACACTAGCCTCTTCTTCCTCACTAACATCGTCTTCTTCATCCTTAACCACATCTTCATCCCCGTCTTCATCACCAAGCAATGCAAAAGCCGACGCACCAAACGAATTCCCGCCTTTTTTCCCCTTAGATTTCGATTTCTTCTTACCAGCAAATTGAATGTCTAAACTATCATCACCATCATCAACATCTTCAGCATCATCATTCGCTTTCATGCTCTTCTGATTACCTTTCTTCCCCTTCTTCTTATTACCACCAACAGCCGCCACTTGCTCATCTCCCTGAACCGACTTCTCCTCAGATAACTCAGTTCCAATCGAATACTCATCATCATCGATTACCATAGCTTTCTTCTTAGACTTACCTACAGCCCCACCGTTATCCTCCTCACGAGTCGCCGACTTCTTTTTCCCCATCCGTACAATTCTAATTCGACGAATAGATTACTCCAATCTAACCCTAGAACCCTAAAACAGCACAAAAACTCAAAATCAGCCTATGTAATAATACATGTATACACGAGCATCTCAAAATTAAACATCAAAAACTGAATCTGAATCGCAATCAAAACCTAAAAGCGCTAAACATAAAATTAGTAAGTGATTAATCCATGCGAAATCGAATCAAATATACAGCAAAAGAACAAGCAGTTGCATATAGATCATTAGCTTACTTGCCGATACTCCAATCTAACACTAGAACCCTAAAAGAACACAAAAACTCAAATTTAGGCTATATAATACACATGCCCATGAGCATCTCAAAAACCAATTCAAAAACTTAAAACGACTCGGAATTGAAACCTAAAAGCACTAAACATCCAATTAACACCAAAACTACTGATTAATATGTGCAATATCAAATCAAATATACAGAAACAGAAAAAGTAGTAGCACATGGATCACTACCTTTCTTACCGATACTGCAATCTAACCCTAGAACCCTAAAACAACATAAAACCTCAAAATCAAGCTACATAACACACATATCCACGAGCAATTCAATAATCAAAATCAAAAACTGAATCCGAATCAGAATCGAAACCTAGAAGCACTAAACATACAGCTAGCAACAAAAGTAATCATCAATCCGTGAAAAATCAAATCAAATCACATATACAGAAACAGAACAAGCGATTGCATTTAGATCGTTAGCTTACTTGCATATACTCCAATCTAACCCTAGAACCCACCCAATTATAATATGCATATTCATGAGCATCTCAACAATCAAAATCAGAAATGAATCCAAAACAAAACCGAAACTTAAATACACTAAACATACCATTAGCAGCAAAACTACTGATTACAAATGAAAAAACTGAATAAATTATACAGCAACACAACAAGCAGTTGCATACAGATCATTAGCTTACTTGCAGATACTCCAATACAACCATAAAACCCTAAAAAACACAAAATCTCAAAATCAAGCTATATAACACACGTATCCACAAGCAGCAATTCAATAATCAAAATCAAAAACTGAATCCGAATCTGAATCGAAATCGAAACCTAAAGGAAGTAAACATACAATTAGCAAGTAATCAATCGGTGCAAAATCGAATAACATATACAGTAAAAAAGCAAGCGGTGGTTGAAGATAGATGATTAGCTTACTTGCCGATGCGATGAGTGTGTTTGTGTGTGATGATGATGATGAATAACGGTTACGGAAACTGTGAATTAACGGAGATCAGTTGGAAGCTAATAATAATAATAAGATAGACGAAGAAGAAGAAAGACGGGATGGATTAAACGTAAGAGTGCGTTAGATGTAAGGAGTGTATATGTGTGTGTATTATACGGGTTACAATGAATGGTTGGGTGCGGCTATGTTTGTTCTTTGCTACAAAATATTAGGCTAATAAATCAGATACATTCTATCTAGGGTGTGAATGTCTATGTTATTATTGAGAAAATTCTCAAAATTTCTAAATATTCCCCTTAAAATTGTTTTTCCAGATTTGTTACTCAATTAACACACCGCTGACGATGTTAAGTAGTTCCCTCGATGAGTTAGCTAGCGCATAGTCAACGATGTGTTGGGCCTCCAAGCACATGGTCACTGATGTGTTAAGCCTCCAAACACGTGGTCAAAGATGTGTTAAGTGTTTATACTTAGCACATCGTCAACCATAGATTAATATTTAATGCGTCGTCAACCATAAAATAACACTTAACGCATTATCAACCATAAGTTAACATTTAACGCATCGTCAACCATAAAATAACACTTAACACATCGTCAACCATAAGTTAACATATAACGCATTGTCAACCATGTGTAGTCCACCCCCACGTGTCCTTGTCTGATTGATTTACTAACTCATCGGAGGTGTTCCCAAACACATCGTCCGACGATGAAATACGTAAGGGGCAAAACTAGAAACTTTAATTAAGAGAGACAAGCTTAGAATCTTTTTCTATAAATGGGCTATTTTATAAATTTTTCCATTATTATTTATACTTGAAAACTATATATCGATTCTTTAAAATGATTTTACATTTTTACCTTTGTGTTAAAACACATAAAACTTGTTTTACTAATCAAGGTGGTGATCGGATTTTCATTTCTATGACAAGAAGTGTACACCATTCGAGGCATTATATGACAAGAATTGTAGAATTTTCGAATTTGTGTGACTGAAGTAAGAGAAAGCAAATTATTTGGTATGAAAGTCATTCATAAGACTATAGACAAAGTAGTACTTATCAAATGAAGGCTAAAGGTTGCCCACGAGCGATAGAAGAGTTTAATGGCAAACGCTTAAAACTTTAGAGTTTCAGGAGAGTGATTGTGTCATATATATTGGTTGTTTGTGAAAGTGCATTGTTCAATTCAAGAAATGTCGAAAATTAAGCCGAAGGTTCATCGGACCGTAAAATATCATTTCACAAATCAAAACAATATCATATACGTTAGAGTTACCCAAAACAATAAAGGGAAATCATTATACCTTTAGTGCGTCCAACTTACGCAAATGCTTACCGTATCCCACCCAAGTTATGATTTTGGTCAACTGTCACACCCCGTTAAAACAAAATCACAATGTGCGAAGAATTATAGTTTCATAACACGTTGTTTAATGAGAATAAGCTAAATACAAAATTCTATCATAATAACTTAATATATTACAATGGTTTGGGCTATAGGCTACATTTACACTTCAAACAACTTAAACCTACTAAGTGTTTACGTCTTTCGAAAACTACACTCTTAACCAGAAGCATATCCACTTACTTACTATCTTGACCTGAGAACATGGGTTTGAAGTCAACTACAAGGAGTTGGTTAATTCACACGTTTAAAATATGAAACACAGACTAATGTAATGTTGATAAACAAACAACCCAAATTAAGCCAGATGGCAATTTGGTTTGCCACGACTTATTTTCGTATTAACAGGTAAAACATTTTTTATGCAAATCAATGTAATAAACCCACAACACAATTCCTGACAAATTTTACCCTTCTTCTTGTCATTACCGAACAATACTATAACATCCAGAAAATTTTGAACCAATTTTGTCAACTTTAAAACGTTGAATGGTACAAAAATATTTCAAATGTATTTACTATAGAATGGAAAATAAGAAAGTGGGTTTGTCCCACGTTGGAAAAAAAAAAGTCGAGTCATCCCACATGGATAGAAAAAGGAAGTGGACTTGTCCCACATCTCTAGCAAGCCAAACTTGTGAGCTCTTTATAAGAAGAAAGACTCACAAGGTAATATTCTTATATGACAAGACATGCTCACTGGTCTTAGCTTCGCACCCTCGACGCACACGAACACTGGTCCAGGCGAAGTGCGACGGGCGCAATAGGGAGTTTTGATGGCGCACTTTGCACACACGCATCACTACGAGCCGTTTGAGAGCCGCCTTAGTATTTTTGTGAAAAATGAACTAAAATGAAAGTTTAAATTTTTTCTAGTTGCCATGCTACGCGACAGACAAAACCCACGTCCATCACGCTACATGAAGGACAACGAAAAAAACCCTAGGATGGGCAATGCAACCGAAACGGCAACCCCTTTCCGTTGACCATTAGCTACGCGATGCAGCTCTCAAACAAATCGTGCCACGTGGCGACTGACACAATATAGAGCTTAGTCATCAGCCACTCGTCAATTCCCATGCATCGCGTTATGGGATGGGCGTTAACTCCCCTTCGGGATACGCGACCAACCTAGAAACAAGATATAAAAGGAGGGGCGAACAAGGTTGTTCTCCACACACTCCACACCTTCGTTTTCACATACATATCCTCGAGAGGCATGCCTCCAACAGTTTAGGCACCAATAAGCGATATAGAGTAGGGGTGTTCTTCGGGTAAGTTATTCGGGTTTCGGGTTTGAGCTAAAAAGAAATCGACCCAAATAAAATTGGGTTGTTCGGGTTAAACGGGTTGGGTATATTCGGGTCGGGTATCGGGTAAAAATTTTTTTGATCTGCATAACAGTTTTATCTATAACTGGTTTTTTAAAATTTGCCATGTTACCATTTGGCAACAACATACAATCTGAATCGACCAAATTTTCACACAAATGAATTGATCTGTCTTGTTGCCAGTTATTTGACTAAACATAGCCTACCTTAAACGATTCTTGAGTTTTATAAATTAATATTACAAAGTTTTACAACATCATGTATATTCGTCAATGAAGTATATTATCAAGGATATGCATGCTGCATTGTTACGCGTATTAAATACACATGTTGGAAGCTAAAGTGGATTCCTATAAAAATTGAAAGTCGTATTCCTATAAACAAAAGTAAAACATCCTTCGTTATTAATTATTGGTTAACCCTATAAAAAATCCGACTTTTGAAATTAAATGCCCCTAGTTCAGGTTATTCGGGTGTACCCAATTTTGGGTATATCAACCCAAATTACAACACGATTACTTTATTTTGGGTTTGGGTTAAGAGCGTATTCAGTTCGGGTAAATTCGGGTTGGGTTATTCGAGTCTTGGGTCGCTTCGAATCGGGTTTGATATTCGGGCACGGTTAAAAAACTCACCCCTAATAGAGCAGAAGGATTTCTCAAGCTAAGGCGCTTAACTCCAAGTACTCGTGTAAGGTAGAGATTCCACTTAAGTTATTATTTTATTATATTGGCTTAGGCCTTAGTCAGGCGTATAACTCAAACCTTGACCAAATTAAGTATAAACATAGCTTTCATATGTTAAGGTTATAGTCAAATTAATGTTTCTTTATAAGTAAAGAAACATAAAGTTTTACATGCAAGAGATATAGTTAAATTGATGTTTCTACATTAGAAGAAACGTAGCACATAAATGGTAAAGAAACAAAATGACTAAATGTCCAGATGTTTTATACAAAGAAATGGTATATCAAGGTTAAAGCTATGCAAAATAGACTAAAGGTTTGAAGCTAGATCGTTGATATAGTTATTTACAAAAGGTTATTCGCGTACTAGAGGTCTGAGGTAACGTTCAGGCATAAATCAGTGAAACACATTGATCATAACAAACATATTAAAGTTTGTACTTGTAACATCATACTATAACAGAAACATCCATCATATCATTATATCATTCATATCATGTCTTACTTATTCATTCCATATGTTGTGTAGAACCGTACAGCCTGTCACACTCGACCTCGGAGGCCTATGCGTGTGACCAACGGTTGGTATATGTTTTGTAAATACATCAAAGTTTGTGTTGTGTTGCTAAAGGGTTGAATTAAAGTATTAATTTATATAAACTTGAGATTTAAACACTTGTTATCATTACAAAACATTTCTTGTTGAAATAAAACATAATTTACATCTTTTACGTATTTCCAAAATATTGAACCATCATACTAGCAATCTAATGGTTATCTCCCATATTCAATCTTGGAGGCCTAGGCGTGTGACCAAAAGTTCGTACATGTTTTGTCAATACACTAAAGCTTGTGTTACGTAGCGAAAGTGACTTAAAGTATTAATTTATATAAACTCGTGATTTAGACAACTATTATCATTACAAAAAAAATTATTGTCTAAATAAAACATAATTCATATCTTTTACGTATTTCCAAAATAATGAACTATCATACTAGCAATCTAATTGTGACATTCGTCAATTTCGGGTCCTAATTGTATTCGTTTTTGTATTCGTTTATCATGTAACCCGACCCTTTTTGTAAACCTAAACCTATGATATAATCAAAATGATGTATTTTATGTTACAATATTGTTTTATACTTGTCGAGTCTCAACAACATCCTTTTCGGTTCCTAAAATGCCTTAAAACGCTTTAAAACAACCAGGGGCCAAATCTGCCAATTTTGAAAAGTTTGGCCGCCCACCCCATCGCGCTACACGATGGGTGAGGACCCTTGTGGTCGCGTGGCGCGACCCCCTGCAGGTCAGCAGCTTGTTTTGTTTGTTGTTTGTGCTTTACACTCTATTATCCAATCCGATTTTTGTTCATTAGACCTCATGCATAACCCCTTCAATCTTATCCTATATATACACGACCCTCTCATCCATTAATCCCTGCTCATACTTCATCTTCTCTCTCAAATTCAAGATTCTTAAGGTTGTTTTTCATTGTTCTTGAAAGTTTGACTTTATAATACTTGATTCTAACTAACATGTTAATACTTATAACTTATGGCACAACATATATATAATATACACCCCTTGTTACCTTTGGTGGTCACTTCTCCGGTCTCGGTCGGTGGAGTGTCGGGCCTCGTAAGGCAAGGCTTCATGGAGGACTTTCGTGGTCCTTGATATATATATAATTATATAACTTGTTTATGCTTACTAACCATGTCTAACTTCTGCTCATTTTAGTTTGTATATCATATTTATGAAGTTCTATGGTTATGAGTTTGTAACGACTATCCTCGGTTTAACCGTAAATAGCTCCAAACCGTAAACCGAACTTGTTTACTAGTTTTGTTAAATAAATTGTATAAACATGTTTTATGTTAGATTTAAGTTTCTAAAAATCATTTTTATGAGTTCCATGGTTATGGGTTTGTAGAATCTAACCTCGGTCTTGACCCGAAACAAGATCCGAACCGTAAACCGAACTTTCGTTTAAAGACTTTATTGTTGACTTTTTTGTTGTAAAACTTAAGTATCATCATTTATAAATTATTATACAAGTTCTTTGATGTTTGGGCATGTGGTAACCATTCTTGATCTTATTCCGAGTTGGAAACCGAACCAAACCGAACTAAACCGATTTCACTAGCTATCAAGACTTGTATATTTCTTTAAAACATTTTATAAACTGATTTTAATTATTTTCTTAAAGTACTTGGAATGTTGAATCCAACTTGATCTTATAACAAAGTTTGGACCGACAAAACCAAACACTCACTTAACGGACGTTGTTAGTTCTAAAACAATAGAACTACATACTTGGTTAAGTCTTCTTAAATTTTATTGAGTTATCTCATAACATTTATTATTTTGGAAAGTTAACTTTGGGTTTGACCAATTATCAGACCCGAACACTCGTTAAAACCCGTTTTAGTATCTATATTATAAAGGGACTTGCATTCTTGCATTTTTACCCACCTTATTACTTAGCATAGGTTGAGTAAAATTAAGGGTTAGATACTTTATCCCGGTTTTCGAGCAGACTTATATTTTTGAAAGACTATTATTATAATTTCTTAAATATTTACATTCTAAACTCTAAACTTTAATTGTTTACTTTTCTTGGCATTTATATTTGTTTAAAGATTTCCTAAACAACCTTTCTAATACTAGACTTCCTTTCATCAGGCTTTGCTCGTTAAACCTCATCCTTCCAGTTACTCGTCATTTTACCAATCAAGTTTATTACTTGAATGTGAGTACTTTTCATTCCCCATTTTCCATCTTTCGTTTTGGGGGTGATATTGCATACCTATTCAAATTAAATGTTTTATACTTGAGTCTTAAACCACAAACTTTATTGTATACCTTACTTAAATAAATGCTCGATTTGGTGTTACATGCTTACATGATAAATTGCTAATGTGTTTACCGCTTTTGGTTGGTGGATTCATAAATCCGAGTATATTTGGCATCTCCTTATAGAAAGGTGTCGTTAATGTATCCTTATTAACGATTTCATATAAATTTGAATCTATTTGGCATCCCTTTATAGAAAGGTGTCGTTAATGTATTCTTATTAACGATTTCATATCTAAATTGTTGCTATTATTTATTGTTTTGTTTACAAGTTGTGGAATTTCCTATTATATATTTATTGTTCAAAACTATGAAATTGCTCACCAACCTTTGTGTTGACAAATTCTATTTTATGCAATGTTACAGGTTTGACTTTAGGTTGACTCGAGAACTTGAAGAAAAACGTTGTCAAGGCTATTAGGGTATTATCAAAATGAACAATATATTATTTTCTATGATTGAATTCGATTATTGTATGAACAAGTTATGTGACTCTGTATGATTTTATGAATTTAAATGAGTTGATTAAATATTGTCATTTTAAATAGTGTCTTGTGTTCTTGAACAATCCATTGCACCCCGGCATGTTCCGCCGCCTTTGGTCGGGGTGTGACACTAACGGTTATCTCCCATATTCTATCTGAAATTTCTTTAATGATTGCCTGTAAAATAGTTTGGAAAATACACCAACGTTATTATAAATGTTGGTGAATACATTGACTAATCATACAACATTTTCATAATTACTTCATAAAATTTTTAGCTCAACTCGAAACAACTGGATGGACAACGTCCTTGGCCGCTACCAATTAAAAATATACACATAGTCATTCTTTAACCAATTTTTGACCGCCTCTCACTAAATATAGCCATGACTTAATAGTGGCACGTTGTGCCCATCAGTTAACCACATATGTAATGATATAAAAAACATATAGTCTATCCTAAGAGCCAGTGATTACTTTATTCTATAAAGTGTTACGAACTTATCTATCCCATGTAAATCGTCGACTCGTTTAAATACTTTTATTAGGGTATGTGTATTCACCTTGTGATTGTCAGTTAACAACTGATCTTATGTCTTGTTTAATTATCCCAGACCAATAGGTCGAAGTAATAAGTTTGTCATGTATCTAGATTATCGTGGAATTTAGCTTCAAACACCTTTAGTGTCGGGACGTAGCTCAGGCCAGTCATCATATAGGTTTGCCACGTGGCAAACGGTGTGCCATGTGTTGACACGTGGCGGACGACGTGCCAAGTGTGGCCACGTGTCAGGACACGTGGCAGACAGTATGCCACGTGTGGACACGTGGCAGAACTTGTGCCAGAGGTGTCATGCCACGTCATCGCGATACGCGATGACGTAGGTTCCACGACGACCGCGTATCACCGTTGACCTTATTTTAGAAGATTTGACTAAGCCCTTCGCGATACGCGATTGACTTGTCCTTTGTCCCGTCGCGTATCGCGAAAGGACAGAAAAATCAGAATTTTATTTTAAGCCCTAAGGTTTGGATTTTGACAATTTGGTCCCTATACTTTGGAAAGCTGATATTTTGAACTCGAAATTTTTCTCGATGTTACAATTTTGGTTTTGAGTTTAAAGAAACGTAAACTAAAAATAAAAGACACTATTATTTTGGGTTTTTATATTTTTAGATAGAAAAAAGATCAAAGATAAAAATGCATCATCTTAGTTAAAACTCCTCTTAACTTGGTTTAATAGTTGTTTAGTAAACATGTGATATGAGCTTGCAATGGTGATTAAATGTGAGAATAACATCGTAAGTCATGTTATTCCATGATAATTAAAGAAAGAGATAATTCTTGACCTCTTTTACTAAAACATCATTTTATGTAAGCAAGTGATTTTTGATATAAATAAGTTAACTCACTTTAAATATGAGACAATCCCTTAAATTACTAAGTGAATTGTCATTGGTATTTTAGTAAAAATAACATTTGTATTATACATAAAATCCCATTAAGATTAGTTGAGTTATAGAGGATTAACCTTGAATTACCTAGTATTAACCTACACAACTCTTGAACAATTATAGAACTCATGTAATAATCGCTCAAGAGTTGCGTAGAATAGGTTATGTTGCACACTCACGTAACGAGTAATTAACCGACTTTAGTGGATGAACATTAACAATTCGTTTTCACAACATTGTTGATAATTCTCATTCAAAAATGGTCAATCACTACTAATATTTTATTTGGTCCATGTTATTATTAGAATTCACGTTTTTACCCCAACCAAGCTCTTACAAGAATGGTGATTTCTAGACTTATTGTAACACCCCGACTCAAGCGAAAACGCTTGAGTGTGACGTACAGATTGCTCAAAACACATGTGACACTATTAAATGACAATATTATCATTAATTTAAGCATCAAATACACAAGTTCGAAGATAAAGAAATACAAGAAATACAAAAACAATTAACAACTTGACTATTGATTAATATAACCTAAGTTCTAGTGTGTTCTCCAAGTTTCATCCTCTAATGAATTGTACATCTAGCATATATATAATAAAGTCAACTAAACGAATTGCTGGTGAGTTCACACAAGTTTGATATAAATACGTAAAAACCATACAATTCCATGAAACTTGTGAAAAAATCGCGCAAGTAAGATTCTTTCCGGTTGGTAACAACCAACATACTCGGATAATGAGGCCATTTTCCACTCATAAAAAAATGGTCCTGAGTGCAAAGAGGGCCGTATGATCATACTTATTGAGGCTACAACGTGCAAGTAAGTTCGAGCAAGTAATCAAGTAAACACACAATTCATGTAATGAATAGTAGTTTGTAAATGAAATCGTAAATACTTGATTTATAAGATACATATGCTACCCCAAAAGTAATAAAAGAGTAAAAATGGGGTGTGAGAAACCCACATCGAAAATGATAAATGATAGTTTGAACGAGTTGAATAAACAAAGCGGAGAATCACGGTGGATTATCCTAAACAAATAAACACGTTTTAGCAGCGAGTCTAAATGAAACGAATACTACGACAAATTATGTAACATCCCGAAATTTCAAGATAATATTAATTATATTACTTAATAATAGAGGGAAAGTTTACTCGGGTTATCAGGAAATAAATAAAAGAGTAGGAGTTGGTATGGGTCGGGCTAGTGTCGGGTAATGGACGTTGGTTATGGATTTGGATTAATTGAGATGGGTTAAACGAGAATGGGATTTCAGGGATATAAATACCCCCAAAATCCCAAAATATCTTTCATATTTCCCCCACTCTCCTAAACACATACATACACACACACCAAACACACCCAAAACCGCCGCCGGCCGGGCCGAGAAAGAAGGAAGGATCGAGCGAGGTCCGGGTAAGAGAGAAAGATTAGTGGTGATACCAAGATAAACGAGATCCAAACAAGCTCAAAAGGTATGATTCTTGATCTTGGAAGTTTAAAGATCCGAGCTTTTAGTGTATAAACGACCGAAAATGGTTGGGAAGTGTAGTGGGTGGTATTGAACCTTAACAAGGGTGTTAAAATCGCCCGAAATGTTGATCAGAAACCGAAACAGCGGACTTCTGGGCAACTTCGCCTTCATCTGGGCAACTTCGCCTTCAAGCGATGAACTTCGCCTGCAAGCTAAGTTCGCCTGATGAACTTCGCCTGCAAGCTAAGTTCGCCTGATGACAAGTTCGCCTGAGGTTTAAGTTCGCCTGATGATAAGTTCGCCTGAGGTTTAACTTCGCCTAAAGCTAAGTTCGCCTGAGGTTTAACTTCGCCTAAAAGCTAAGTTCGCCTGAGGTTTAACTTCGCCTAAAGCTAAGTTCACCTGAGGTTTAACTTCGCCTAAAGCTAAGTTCGCCTGAGGTTTAACTTCGCCTAAAGCCAAGTTCGTTTAGAAAATAAATTTAAAATCTAATGAAAAATGTGTTAAGACAGTTAATGGAAATAAAATTTTTCCAAGCTGACCTGGCAGCTCGACCCCAGCCAGGGGCTCTGCCCCTTGGACCCTGCTAGGGGCTGCCGCCCCTAGACCCCGCTGCCAGGGGCGCTGCCCCCGGACCCCCGTTCGTTGTGGGTCATATAAAGATAGAGATACATTATGAGAAGTGATAGTTAATTGATACGTATACTTGTTATACAGTCAGCCGTGCACAACTGAAGAAAGGGATTACGATTAACGGTGAACGTAACCGTGTTCAGGTGAGTTTCTAGCCCCATTTATGTGTTACGTTTTCGGGGCTGTGTGCATACTCAATGTGATAGTTAATACACTTACCTTAAATGGTAAGTGTATGCCGTGTATGATATATGTGATAGATATGATTGATTGCATGACGATACGTGAACGATCTTCGGATATTGCACGTACTGTCAGGATGTAAATAAAGATATTAATATTGTATGTAATGTGAGGATGATGTATAAACATTATGAATGGAAGCTTGTAGGTACGTGAACGATCTTCGGATATTGCACGTATCGTCAAGGGAAGTGATTAGCTCCTTACATGGATATTAAATAATAACTTATAGATAGTGTTCCTTATATGGATATATATAGAGTTCCTTATATGGAAAGTATAATGTTTCTTCTATGGAAAGTATAGTGTTCCTTCTATGGAAAGTATAGTGTTCCTTCTATGGAAAGTATAGTGTTCCTTCTATGGAAAGTATAGGGTTCCTTCTATGGAAAGTATAGGGTTCCTTCTATGGAAAGTATAGGGTTCCTTCTATGGATAGTAAAGTGTTCCTTCTATGGAAAGTATTCAGAGTGTTCCTCCTATGGAAATTCTATATAGTATGGTAATGGTAAAGGTTCTTTTAATAGATATTACATGATGATCCTCCTATGGATATTTATACGAGGTTGAGGTAGAAATATGTGTCTTCGGATACGTTAAGAAATATATGAGAATAAAATTGTATGTTGCCTGATTAACTAGAACTCACTCAGCGTAGCTGACTTTTAGTATGCACGCAGGTGAGCTGATTATAGAGTTAGCATGAGGATGACACACGGCATGGATTGAACGGTTGGCATCTGAAGAAAGAAGTAAAGATGTTTTAAATATAAAGTTTTGTGTTATGGTATCAAAGAAAAGATTTAATGTTTTGTAACAAATGATTGATGTTTTATATTCCGCGAAAAGTTTTAATAAACTCTGATTTGAAGAACTGTGTTTATGAGTAAATCCGACGCTAAAGTAGGGCTACCGGTAACGGTGCCTTACAAATTAAGAACTTAGGTATTTTTTATTTAAAATTAATTTAACTCAAATGAGTTAAAGTTTATTTAAACCATTTGATATTTATTAGTCGAAGAATTATTTATAACTGAATAATTATAACTTATTAATATAAGCTTAAATAACAAGATTAATAACAATTTATGATTAAACGTTTTTTTTATTATAGTAACATAATAATTAATTTATAAATCGGTTGTGGCTCAATGGTAGAGCACTCACTTTACTAGTGAGAGATAGGGGGTTCAAACCTCACTACCACCAATTTATATTGGAGATATGAGGGATGACCCTGGTTTTCCAGGGTTCGAGTCCTGATCTCACCCGGTTTTACCGGCTCCTCGCTGTCGTGCCGTTTGGCGGGCGTGGGGTCGGGTTTTATCCAGTGAATCCCTCAATAGGTGGACCGCTAGGGGCTCCGTTCG
Source organism: Bidens hawaiensis (assembly GCF_021521415.1). Taxonomy (NCBI): domain Eukaryota; kingdom Viridiplantae; phylum Streptophyta; class Magnoliopsida; order Asterales; family Asteraceae; genus Bidens; species Bidens hawaiensis. The sequence continues at coordinate 57,095 of NW_027495275.1, forward strand.
TCCGGACTAGTGGTCGGCTCGGGCTACCTTTAGCCATTGGGGGCTGCGTACGGAGCACCCGGCGTTACTTAGTTGGCCGTTCAAAAAAAAACATAATAATTAATTTACTAATTAATTAACTTAAATGTTTTGCATGAATTGTTTTATAGAAATTATATATATTAGTTTATGTTGAAATAAAATAAAATAATTAATAATTAATTTACTCAGTTAATTATTTAGAGCAATCAAGTATATTAGTTTCTATTATAAGAAATTTTTAAATAAAACTATTTTGTATATATCATCATATTTAAAAGAAAAGCTTAATAAGTTTATGATGATCAACGGATCGTAACATTTAGATAATATTTATATTTATTCTTGCAAAATAACTAGGTTTGATATAATATTTAGAAAATCAAAGTGTTTATCTTAGATATCCATAATCCTTATAATTCTTAAATCCAAATATAAGATTTTATGATAAAAGTACCATGATCACGAAGAAAAACTTATGAAGAATATTCAAGGTAAAATCAAAACAAAAGCTATAAAATGCATGGAATCATAAAACTTACTTGTTAGTGTTCTCAAACTTAAGAAAAGAATGTATTGAGGTGCGAAAATAATTAAGGATTAGTCCTCCTTTTATAGTGAAATTATAGAATTGTCATGTCTTATAGAATTTATGAAAATTAATTATATTTAATATAATTAAAAACAAAAATTAAATGGTTTAAAAGGTTTCAAAGTGTTTAACATTTTCAATAAATTTTATTTAATTAAAACTTTCATTGGTTTATTTTTATTAGTTAAAAAAAACATATGAAAAAAATGGTAATAATAATAATATAAGATTTATTCTAGTAATTTTCATGTGAAAGGTTCATGAATAAATTATCTTGATTATGAATGTTTTAAATGAGGATGCAATTCTACAAGGGTGGTGAAAAGTATAATTGCATAGAAATAATCACATAAAATACATGAAACGAACATTGAGATTAATTAATAATATTATATATATATATATAAACCGAAAATTTAAAACGGTTCGGGTTTTCGGGTTTGAAAATTAACGAATGTTACACTTATCATCAATCTCGGAATCTTGGCGGCTCTTTTAACATTCTTAAGTTATTCTCCAAAACCCCACAAGAGTGGCAGTTCCCCGGCTTATCGCCAAGCTCAATATTTGGGGTTCATTTTAAAGATTCTTAATTTATCAACCAATTCCTCACAAGAATAGCTATTTCTCGACTTATCATCAAGTTCGGGGTCTTGGTGTCTATTTTAAGGTTCGCCAAGGCTTCACAAGACTAGCAATTTCTTGGCTTATCGTCAAGCTTAGCACTTGGGGTATATTTTAAGGCTATTTTAATATTCCTCATCAAGTGATAATTGCAACATAACCATTATTTATTAAAAGCCGATAACATGTTTTACTATCATTATTAAACTTCAATTAAGATTCATTATAAACAAAGATGATACTATGAAAGTTTAGACACTAATAAGCATAATGATAATTATAAAAGTAATATATACAAATATGATCAAACTGAAACAATCTAACCAATTTGGGTGACTAATTTTTAATGCTAATGACTTCTTCCAAAAGCTTAATCTCCTTAATCTTCAAGGGTTGGATGGATGATATTAATTCCCTTATTAATGGTGGTGAAAGAGAGGTTCTTGGAGATGTGTGAACGTGTATTTAATGCTTCTTCAAGGTGTATTGAATGAAGAAGATGACCATTCCATTTATAAACTGATCAGAACCTCAAGGCACGACCGTGTTGAGTTGGGCACGACCATGTCTTCATTTTTGTCATGCAACCTTTATTGTCCATTGTCATATCGTACAACTATGGGTTAACACGGCCGTGTTAAGTTTCACAAAAGTCCAAAATCCATCAGTTTTGTCATTTTCTCTTGTACTTGAAGGCATAGCTGTGTTTTGCTTCAGACGCTTCTATTGTGTATTTTCGTCTTACACTTAATGACATAGAGTGTGTTTTGGTTAACATGGTCATGTCTTGATTTCCTGATTTTTGTCTTTACTTCATATGTTCTAAGCATGGCCCTGTCCTTGATTCACCATGGGGTGTGTTGAGTTCTGTTTTCACCGTTTATATCTGTTTTTCTTTGTATTTCAGCTTGCTTTATTTCTGTAACATCCCGTTTTCTAGTTTCAGTTAATAAAATGAAAATATGAGTTATTATGAGTCGGGCTAGTGTCGGGTTAAATGGATATGGGTTATGGACTTGGGTTATGAAGGAAAGAGGGAAAGACCATGGGCTTAAGCCCATGATGCATAATTATATAAACCTTAAATCACCCATTTAATTCATTTTACACACATTCCATACACCACCAAAACACACACTTAAGCTCTCTCTCTAATTTCTCTCCTTTCTCTAGCCGAACCAAGATAGAAAAACCAATCCCAATCCAAGGTAATGATAATATGATATTGTATGAACTCAAATCCGTTAGATTTAGTCACGAAATGACCAGCCGACACCCTCTAAACCGTTAAAGTCATGAGATCCGGGTGGAATCGGGTATAAACCGAACCTAAGATGAGCTTAGGGGTCACCCTAGCTCAGATTTGGATCGAACGGGACGAAAAACAGTGGAAAACGAGTGAGATCTCGTTTTTCCGGCGAAGTCACGGTTTTCTGGCGACGGCGGCACCGGAAAACGGCGTACGAGGATAATGAAGATGTCAGAGAATGTCAGACATTCTCTGACCTAACCCTAATTCGTTAACGGAGAGTTAACGAACTAGGGGTAATTCGTTATGTGAATCGTTAGTGAAAGCTTAACGAACTAGTGTTCAAGTTCGTTAAGGAAAAAATAACGAACTAAACCCCAATTCGCTATGACCATTCGTTTAAAGAGATAACGAATTAGAAGGTTCAATTCGTTACATGGACGGATTCATTATATGGACTGGTTCGTTATATGGACTGATTCGTCAAAGGACCAGTTCGCTAGAGGGTCCAATTCGTTACAAGACCAGTTCGTTATGATAAGCCAATTCGTTAAAGAACCAAGTAACGAACTAGAAGTTTAATGGAATTACAGAATGGTCCCTGGACTTAGAAAAAGAATGATTTAATTACAAAGAAGCCCTTGGACTTTTATGTTAGCAAATTAATTAATGATTCAAAATCCTAATGGAAAATGTGTTAAGACAGTTAATGAAAATAAAATTTTTCCAAGCTGACCTGGCAGCTTAACCCTAGCCAGGGGCTCTGCCCCTTGGACCCCGCTAGGGGCTGCCGCCCATAGAACGCCGCTGCCAGGGGCGCTGCCCCCGGACCCCGTTCGTTGGGGGTAATAATTAAACTAGAAACACGAAATGGGTAGTGATAGTTAAATTGATACATGTAATTGTTATACAGTTAGTCGTGCATAGCTCAGGAAAGAAATAACCATAAATGGTGAACGTAACCGAGTTCAGGTGAGTTTCTAGCCCCACTTTCTTGTTATGTTTTCGAGGCTGTGTGCATACTCGATGTGATAGTTAATACACTTACCTTAAGTGGTAAGTGTATGCCTTGTATGATCCATGTATGATGAATGCCTGACGGTGCGTGAACGATCTTCGGATATTGCATGTACCGCCTGGCGGTAGTTAAGTATATGGTTGATACATATATGATGTATAAGTGATGTATGAATGTACGAAAGTTATAATTATGAATGTATGGAAAGATATGGAAGCCATAGTTAGAAAAGGGAACTGACCCTAATAATGTCGGCGAATGTAGGGAACCAACCCTAATAATGTCGGCGAATGTAGAACCGACCCTAATAATATCAGCGAACGTAGGGAACTGATCCTAATAATATCGGCGAAGGTTATAGGGCGAGATGCTCTTTAAAACGAATATGTATGAATGAAAGTATGTATGTAAGTATGAAAGAAAGAATGAAAGTACGTATGTATGTAAGTATGTAAGTAAATATGAAGGTATGTACCTTCGGGTGCATATTTAAGTATGTGGATGTATTGTATGTCGTCTGATTAACTAGAACTCACTCAGCGTAGCTGACTTTTAGTATGCACGTAGGTTAACATATTAAGACAGCTGGTTTGAGTAGGACACATGGCAAGATTGAAGAGGCTGGCATCTGAGGATTTGTCATGATGTTTTGATACTATGTTTTATCTATGTTTTAAAAGAGACAAGTTATGAATATTTGTAATAAATGGTTGACTATATTTATTATTCTGCGAAAATTTTAATCAACTCTGATATTCAGAACTGTGTTTATGAGTAAATCCAACGTTAAAGTGAGGCACCGGTAACGGGGCCTTACAATTTCTTTGTACTATATTTACCTATAGATAGAAATTATAAACATCAGTTGTTATTTATTTTAATATAGTTGCCAAAATTACGCTTATTTGGAGATATTTTAGTGCTGAAAAAATGTATAATTTCTTATACATCATTTCATTTTCTTTTTTTTAAGGCAACCACATTTATAGTTATGTTTTATCATTAATATTTATATCATAGGTAAACATGGACATTTATTATCATCATTTAAAGCGCTAAATATTATAAATAGAAAATATATAAAAAAAACAGTTACAAAATTTGATATTAGAAAGAGAATATATAAAACCATGGTCTTAGAAAACTAGGTATTAGAAATATTAGAACATGGTTTTACAAAATTAAATATTAGAAAGAGAAAATAAAAACATTATTTTACAAAATTAGATATTGAAAAGAGAAATTATAAAAATGTTGTTCTAAAAATAATAGGATATTTATTTGTATGAGTTAAAATAAAATTATTAAATATCAATAATAGCCAAAGGGCATTTAGCCTAGTAGTATTTTCGTGTTAAATATCGCACACTCCGGTCTAGAATTCGAATAATGTTGTGCATTGTGGAGTAAAATTATAAGTACATTATACAGATGTGTGAGTTGATGTCGTAAAAAGAAAATTTAGACATGTTAGTAAATTTGTGTGTTTTAACTTTAAATTTCAATTTAGTTTCTTTTTATAATATTTTAATTTACAAGTGTGACATGCACATTCTTTTCATTGGGGATAATTATATCATCAACAATGTATTAATCGTGAAAATACCAAAAATAAATTTGGTCAAACTTATTAAATATAAATTAAATTATATACATAAAAAATTAAGAGGTATCAACCGTAATATAAGGTAATTGCATATAGTCTTATATTAAAGCCTCGTAAATATGCTTATAAAATACCTTTCATATATCTAAGTCTTCACAACAATTCTCACATATTTTCTTTCGTCTTTCATATTTCTTGAGTAGAAAGTATGGCAACATCAAGGGGTCGCCAGAGGATAGAGTTGAAACTAATCGAAAATATAAAAGACCGTGCAGTTACGTTGTCCAAACGTTGCAGTGGCTTATTCAAGAAAGCCAGCGAGTTGGCTACGTTATGTGGTCCACAAATTGTTATAATAGTGTTCACTATTAGCGGAAAGCCACTTGCTTTTGGAAGCCCCCGTATACCCGATGTTACAACAAAATTTCTCAGCAACAATGAACTTGTTGCCAACCAAGCGTTTATCAACTCTTTGCGCAAGGCGGAAATTGCAGAAGTCAACCATGAATTCAACGAATTTAATCAGAAATCTACATCTGATAAGAAACTTGGACAAAACCTTGAAGAAGTTGTGAAAGTGTTCCTTGGTGGGGAAACTTATGAGGAGTATAAAAGAAACGCGATGATATGCCGGCTTATGCAACTAAAAGACAAACTGGAGCAGATGAAAAAAAACTTGCAACAAGATTATGATGAAGAAAGTGGATCTTCTTCATCCGACGATGAGTATGAGCCAGATCTGTCCATCATTGAAGGGCCAAGAGACTTTTTGCGGTTGTGATCTATTTTACTTAGAAATAAGTAAAAGAATAAAATGGAATTTTATCTTTCCATACTAGTATTATTTTTGATAAAGTGAGAAAATAAACTAAGTTTATCTTTTAATTCATATGGTATGTTGGTATGTGTTTTTCTAAGGATAATAATTAAATAGTTCTTTTTTTTTGGGGTATGAAAGTAATTTTAAAAGCACTATTATGATTTGTTTTGTTTGAATGTGGTATTTCTAAAGGTAACTAGTATTTGATCATGTGAGTTGCGGTTGTTTGATGATTAGCAATGACATTGCCGGCATTAAAGGCGAGACTGACAGCGGGCGACGGTTGCTTTGTGAAGTCGTACTCTATGTTGAGCATGTTCGCCAGCTCGCCACAATCCGTCGGTTTCTCTATCCCTGTACCTTTCTATAATTCCCCATGCCCAAATATGAGTTTGAAACAAAAATAAAGAAAAAGAATACATTGTATGAATTCAATATCACCATAAATACCAAGTTTGATAAAATAGTTAACTTTGACTACAAAATGAATGTCTTTGACCATTATTATAGCAATGGAAGGTTTTTTACATCCATGAGAATACAACACGTGTAGAACAAATAAATACAAAAGATTAGTCACCAATTGTGCAGTGAAGTTATGTACCAGGAGCATTAAATTAGTAACAAAACTAAAAAGTAAAAATTGTGAGTGTAAAAAAGTTGCCATTTAATATATATATATATATATATATGGGTTAGAATAGAATAAGAAATGAGTTATTTGTAAGAAGTGTGAGAAGTAATATCGGGCGTTGGATGTGATCATCTGATGGTGGATATTGTTAGTGTGTTTTTTGTTCAGTGTGTTTTATTTTTTAAGGGTAAAAACCACTTCTTACACTTCTTAGGATAGTTTTATTTCTTATTTTAACATTTCTCTCTCTCTCTATATATATATTAAATAACAATTAAAAAGTTATTTTCTTATATTGTGCATAAAAAAAAAGGTTAAAATGTAGTATTCTAATTATATAAATAAAGAGATAATACAAAATTAAATATGTAGTAATATAGTAAACACTTATATATAATACAATAACTTAAATAAATTTACAAATAGAATTACATATTGGAAAATATGTTTAATACTTAATGATAGATTATTTATGGTAGAATAACTTAACTTCTTATGAAAAGAAATGCATTTAGTTACATCACATCTGAAAAAACTATTCCCAAGTTAACGGAATTTCTACACTCTTACTTAAACAAATATTAAGGGCATGTGGCCTGCCTGGATACCAAAGCTTGTAAAAAAGTTGCCCCTTTCACTCTAGTTGTATCTTAGTGTGTAAAATGATGAATCTTTTTACGAGGTTGATGGTTTAGGTCCCATAGTGGACATTGATGTAGATTTATAGAGGGTGTGTTTTTGTCGTTCTATGAAATGAAATAAATAAATAGTATAAAATCATCTCTTCCCATGTAGTTGAGAGTGATTTAGTCCCATGGTGGATAAAGATATAAATTTAGAAGTATGATTAGAGGATGTGTTAATAGTTAAAAATAGAAGAATTTACATATATTGTAAAAAACAATAAGAGAGAGAGAGAGAGAGAGAGAGAGAGAGGGTGGGGGGGGGGGGGGGTACTAAGATGTAAAAATATCAAAATACTTTCGTGTTATATTTGTTATTAAAATATTTAATTTTTAAAGTTCATATTTAATTTATTGCTTTATTAGTTTTTTTATTTTTAGAGAAAAAATCACAAATGGTCCTTGTGGTTTGGGCCATCTAATCATTTTTAAATATTGATTCTCATATTTAAAAATTTGAAATTTAGTCCAAATATCCGTGAGAGAATTATACCTTTAGTTCCCAATATTAATTATAGTTAGTTTTAAACGAAAAAATGGTATCATATGTCTAGGATGATTTTGTTTTTTCAAACATGAAACCATAATAAAACTGAGCTTTCTAATTTTACATGACTACCTTCTGTCGGCCACTACAACCTGCAATGACGAGTTGTATGGTTGAAGGCGACGGATCATCAGTCAGCTGAAAAAAGACATCTATAACTGACGTTATGTCTGAGATCTAATATGATTGGTATTGTTTATACTTTTTTTTCAAGTGATTTATGGATGAATAACCTTCATTTTCGACGTTCATTATCACTTGGAGATAATAAAAAAATGCAAAAGCTAAATGATGAAGAGCCATATTAGTTAGCCATTGTAACATCCTACTTTCGATAATAATAAAGGAAATTTCGTTCAGTCAATAATGTGTCGTTTATTGGTTTAGATAAATAAACTATTAGAGGGTGGGCTTGGACATTTAAAAGATGGAATAACAGATGGAATGGGCTTAGGTACATGGGCTTAAGGGAGTATAAATACCCCTTAAACTCTAATCATTTCCATTTTTATCCATATCTACACAATAGCCTACACATTCAAATACACACACAAACACCTCCTATATCCCGAACAAAGATTTGGAGGAAAAGACCTGAGCTTGTTGGTGCCAGGACGTCATGACGAGCAAAACCTACATAAAGACTAGATCGTGTTTGTAAACCGATTCATTTAAAGGTACATTTTATAACGAACACTTGTTCGGCTCGTTTAGTACCCCTAGATCTGTGCAAATGATAAAGACTGAACTAACACAATGATTCTCAGTGAAAACCATTAACATTCGATAGGGTAATCGATTGTATAATGAACCGAGTATAAACATCGATCAAACTCACCATTAAACCTTAATGTTTGGATGTTTGGTGGGTTGGGGTTAGTAGGCGTTGTTATTCCGAGCTAATTGATACCAATTTTGTGTTGTTTCATCATGATTTGGGTTTATTCGCTGATCTGGTTCAGTTGACCCATCCGTGTTCTTGACGATTTTGAATTTGACATCCTGAGTCAAATATTAGATAAGTCTGATGTTCATTCGTTATGTCATACGAATCGCTAACCATTCGTTAGGCAGTCATAGTGAATAAGACACATTTGCGTGTCTTGTAACAAATGAACCCCTCATTCGTATTATAGAAGTCACAAATGGTTTTCGTCATTCGTTACCCACTCATTCGTCACGTTGAGACAACGAATCAAGACATTCGTTATAAGGCACACTCGCGTGTTCTTGTAACGAATGAACCACTCATTCGTCATATAGAAAGCACGAATGGCCTTAGTCATTCATTATGCACTCATTCGTCTAAGATCAAGCCATTCGTTATAAGGCTCTGCCCCTTGGACTCTGCTAGGGGCTGCCGCCCCTAGAACCCGCTGCCAGGGGCGCTTCCCCCGGACCCCCGTTCGTTGAGGGTTATATTAAACTAGAAATATGATATGGTTAGGGATAGTTAATTGATACGTGTAATTATTATACAGTTAGCCATGCTCAGTTAAGGAAAGGAATTACAATTAACTCTGAAAGGAACCGAGCTCAAGTGAGTTTCTAGCCCCACTTCCTTGTTATGCTTTCGGTTCTGTGTGCATACTCAATATGAATGTTAGTACACTTACCTTAAATGGTAAGTGTATGTTATGATGATTGATGTGATAATATGGTATGAATGTTATGAATGAATGCTTGTCGGTGCGTGAACGATCTTCAGATATTGCACGTATCGTCAGTGAAAGTAATGTGTAATATGTATAATATGAGATAAGTATGTATGAAAGTACGTAATGAAATGAGTATGTACAAAAGTATGTTAATATAAGGAAAGGTAGTTATGGTTATTGGATGGATGGAATGTCACACCCCAACCTACGGCGGAAATGCCGGGGCGTAACTGATTGCTCACAGCTTTTCAAAGGGTACTATCAAGCAAGATTAATAAATGACAATATCTATTTAATTTATTTAAATGAAACAATTACAGTTAAGTACATCAAATATAAAGAAACTACAACAATGATTAATTATTTGTATCCTAAAAGGCATCTCTACGTGATCTCCATCTTTCTAAACAACCAAGCTGATAACCTGCAAATGCGTATAAAATATATTTTTGTCAACAACACATGTTGAGTGAGTAGAACACCAGTTTAAGACACTACAGTGATAGTATATATAATATATAAAGAAATATGCAAACTGTTCCTGTGAGATAAATAGTTAAACCATAGAATATACACAAACAATCAAACATAAAGAAAGGGCTAAACCGTTGCCATGCGAATGGGCATTGGTTACCAAAAATGAGGTGTCGGTGAAACGATTGTCAATGCGTCGGACGCCGGCCACTACGACGGTCGTTGATCATACTAGACTGAGTATATGTTGGACCTCTCCGAATGCGGTTCAAATAAAGCAAGTAAGCAAATAGCAAGTTAGGCATAAGCTGATATACACACAAGGATTAAACAGTTGCGATTTTGAATACTAGATAATAGATAAATATGATACGATACGATACGTATATGTCCCTAAAAAGGTTAAAAATAAGTAAAAAAGGGAGTGATTACTCACCTGATCGAATGAATGAAATATAAGTGATGATGTGAGGATGAGAGCAGTTAAACCCCTTCGGGATTCACCGACAAGGATTCCTAATTAAAAATATAATACAATATAAATTAATTATAAAGGATATAACATGATTTGATGAATTAAGATTTCGATGTGAATTAAGTTATGATTATGATTAGAATATTATTGATTGAACGATAGATCTTTACGGATTATTTGTTATTATGAAAACAATATGATTAGTCATTATTAGTTATATATAAATTCACCAATAATTGCCCACGATAAAATATATATACGTAAATAATTTAAATAATTAAGATATAAGATATTCTTATAACAGTAATAATATCTAAATAAATATATAGTATATAATTATAATAATGTGTAGATAGTTAAAAATAATTGAATACAAGTATAAAATACATATTTATCGTACAATATATAGCTTACAATCTTTAACGAACATCAAAACTTATAAATATAATTAATATGTTTAAAATACGTTTGTCATATTGTTGTTTAAAGAAGAGTACATATATATCATATATAAGAAGGATAACAAGTTTATAAAAACGCTCAACGACAATAGAACGTGAATTTAAAGTGTCGGGTTTTAATTAGATTTATTAAAACAGTATATTCTTATATTGTATAATATATATACATACATATATATATATATATAAAGAAAGAAATCTATAACGAGCTTATTTAACTAGAAACATAATACTAAAAGGTGTCGGTTTGATAAAAGAAAGTTTATTTAATAATTATTATTAATTATAATTAACTAATTAGTTTTAAAACAATTAAAAGAAAAACAAAAAATAAAAACCGCCTCTGCCCGGATTCGAATCCGGGTAGATGGCCGGTTCACGTGAACAGCATACACACACACACACACACACACACCATACCAGCGTGTTCAGGTGATTATATTCTCCAAACAAAAGCTTAAATATATCAACAGATAGTATTCCCAAATCCATAAACCCTAATGATCTAAATCGTTCAATCCGCGTTAGGTTAATCTAAATCATGTTAGGGCTATTGAAATTAGGTTCAAGACGATCATGATTCAATGTTTAATTACCTGAAAAAATGATTGATTGATGATGAATTGAGATCTGCCCTGTCGACCAAACGCGATCCAAAGCCTCAATTAAAACGGCAAAAATGATGAAATCAAGGATAGGGTTTCAGTTTGCGATGCAATGAGGTTTGTTTCTGTGCTTTTAATTGAATTATTATAGTCGTAATACATGTATATTAAGACTAGGTGATGTCGGCCAAGTATAACAAGAAAACGAATCTGCAATGATCGATTAACCAATTTAACAACGTCAGCAGGTCGATTAAGGAACGTAAAACGCGTATAAAGATTTAATTCCCAAAATAGATACGAGAATTAAGGTCCAAGCTATCATATGGGTAATCAGGTTCAAAATACGGGCACTGGTTTGGGTCGGATCCCGGGTTAAACAGATTAAATGGGTTATAAATGTGGATTTGCACTTTAGTCCCTATAGTGTAAGTGTGGAAGCAATATTAGTTAAAACTATGAGTTAAGGTTAAAAATGAATATGAATCAAAGTTATTTTGGATAAATAATTAGATATAATAAGTAATAAGATTAAAAATATTATTACTCATAAACGAAGTGTTATACAATAAAATTTTCTGAATATAAGGCGAGTCGGGTATTAGATATTAATATATTAATTGAAAACCCGAGTTGTTACATGGAATGTATGTTTAAAAAGGGAACATACCCAAATAATATCTTCGAATGTAGGGAACATACCCTAATAATATCTGCAAATGTAGGGATCAAAACCAAATAATATCTGCGAATGTAGGGAACAGACCCTAATAGTATATGCGAATGTAGGGAACAAACCCTAATATTATTTGTGATTGTTATAGGGCGAAATGCTCTTTAAAATGTATATGTGTGGATGAAAGTATGTACGCATGTATGCATGTATGAAAGAAAGGTAATAGGCTAAGTATGAATATGTATCTTCGGATACATACATACATATATATATATATATATATATGTGTGTGTAAGTATGTGAATGTATTGTATGCTGCTTGATTAACTAAAACTCACTCTGCGTAGCTGACTTTTAGTATGCACGCAGGTGAATATATTGAGGCAGCTCGCTTGAATAACGGCACATGACATTGAACTGAAGACACTGGCATCTTGAGGAAAATGTTATGATGTTATTATAGTTTATGTTTTAATTTGAAAGACAAAAGATGTTTAATTTGAAAAGATTTGAACGATCCTATAATATAAGTTTGAAGTTTATTATTCCGCGAAAAGTTTTAATTAACTTTGATATTTAGAACTGTGTTTATGAGTAAATCCAATGTCCATGTAGGGCACCGGGATTGTGGAAAACTGATATTTGCAACCTATTTCATAACCTGTAACTAAATTGACTTATACCAAATGACCTAAGGGGGTGTTTGGTACAGAGAAAAAAAATGAGAAGAAATGGAAATGGAAATAGGAGAGAAATGGAATTGGAAAGAAATGGAAATAGGTGGAGAATTGAAAATCATTTCCTTTGTTTGGTAGAATAGAGAAAAGAAGTGAAAATCATTCTCCTTCTCTCAACCTAACTCTTCCAGCTGCCACCAACTCCACCTTCTCCTCTCTCTCTCCGGCGACCGTTCTTCCTCCTCTATCTTCTTCTAATCCACCACGGCCACCAACCACTAAAACCACAGCTGCCGCCAACCACTCCGCCGCGATTTAGGTTTGCTAGTTGCGAACGGACGGACACCGGTCGGAGTAGGACGCGACGGAGTAGGGTTCCGCCAGTCGGAGTAGGACACGAACGGATGTTTTTGCCAACATCATCGCCGGAGTTGCTAGTTGCAACGCGACGGAGTAGGGTTCCGCCGTGCCGGACATCATCGCCGGTCGGAGCAATGGAAATAATACCATACACACTTTTTGCCTACACCGAGAAGACAGATGAGTAGAGCAGAGAAGCGATGGTGGCTCACAGAGAATTCCATTTCTCTTCAAAATGGAGAGAATTGGATTTCTCAATTTTTTGCCTACACCCAATTCCCAGAGAAATCCAATTCTCCCCCCAATTCTCTACCTAATTCTCCCAAACAATGGAAATCCAATTCTCCACCCTCTTTTCTCTCTACTAAACACCCCCTAAATGTCCTAGGACATGTTTACAAACACGTTTACAGTATGCTATAATATTAAGTTGAACCTATTGTTAAATACTTAACAATATTACCCATGTATAAAAAAGTATAGCTGATGAGTCCCTCATAATAAGATAAATGTATAACGGTTGTGTGCCATAGATTATACATATTTTGCATACATAGTTACTATCACTTGTATATACTTTTTAACACTTTTGAAAGGAAAAGACTATCTAGATCATTCTTATTTGATAAATGTAGGTTTTAGACCATCAAATGTGAAAAAGAGTGCAAAGCATGGAAAAAGGGTGAAGTATGGATGATTTTAGGAATAAGCAGCACAACCATGCATCCCTAGGCACAACCGTGCCACCTCATAAAATTAACAAAAGTCAATGTCAAAAGTCAAACCTAGAAGACACGCACGGTCGTGCTCCCTCAAGCACGAGTATGCCTTTGCACCGATTACTTTTTTCTTATTTAGGTATAGGAATGAATAAAATGAAAAATACAACCAATTAAGTATACCAAAGTTATATAAATCATAAAATTTCATGAAATCATTAACTAGGAATACTGAACGAAATAAATAAGCTTTTACAGACGCTTGTTATATTAACATCAAAAGCTTATTGATGGTGCAAATATCTATGTGGCTCTGCGTTTGGTATCGTTTTCCTGTATCATATGTAAGGGCATACCAATTTGCTCCCGATTAATCACATATATTTAAAACCTTCTTGTTTTCCCTCCTCCGCAAAAAAGGATGATGAAAACATTCTCATCTCAACTATACATTAACGCATATCAACTTCCAATAAGCCGAAAGAAAATATCACATCAATGCTCATGACACAAAGTCAGAGTTTTTTTTTACCAAAATAGGGGATAGAGATAAATTATTTACCAAAATAGGTTCATTCTAAAATATTTACCAAAATATGTTTCCTTTTAATTATTTTACTTTAATTTAAAATAAAAAGAAAATTATTCCCTATTTTAAAATAGGGGTTTTCTAGGGACACCCCTACCCCCCCGGTACAGGTTTATACGGTGCCCTAAACGCCACGTATAATACTAGATGTGGGGCTATAGGAGGCCTATACGCCCTCGTATAGTGCCATACGAGGTGTATAGTGGGGTGTCCCTAGTAGGACTCTTATAATAACCTATTTAGGCACACAAACACATATGTATATATATATATATACCTACTCTAATAAAGTAAAATAATTGTAGACACGTGTCAGTTTATGGTTAATCCTTATAACTTTTTCGTTCCAAAACTAATATATGTCATATATTAATAATTATTCACTTTCTTTTTACACTCATTTATATTATATCTATAACATGATTAAATTATTCATTTTTATTTAAACTCTATTTATATTATATCTATAGACTTTTTATAAAAATAAATATTTACATATTATAATACTATACATTGTTAGAATATATTTCACAACATACTTGATGAAATCCAAAAATCAACAACAAACATGTTTGTTAAATATTGACAAAAATATAATTTTAAATGTTATTATTAACATATTATAATATGTATATTGTTGAACACTGTAAATAAAAAAAACTCTAATATGCTTTCAATTTATGATGTAATTTTTTAATCATTAAATTATAAATATATGTATAAAAGTTGATTAATTTATCTATTGGTTTTTTCTTACATTGTCTTATAAATTTATAAATTATAAATATATAATTTAAATCTATCTATTTATTTTTCGATCAATTTAGTAAACCATACATATATGTGTTAAATTGTAAAAATAGTATATACCAATCACTTTCAAATATCATAAAGTTTATCATATTTAGTTTCTTATGTTTTTTACATCAAGGACTGCTTCGGGTTTACAGGTTAAATGTTGGTCAAAAGATCGCTTGGTACAAATTAACTACATTTGGCTCAAATTTGTTACGGGTAAAAATAGGGTAATCTAAATATTTATAAAAATTTGAGAATGCAAATATATTTATTGTCAAACTTGTTACGGGTTCAAAGTTTTGACTTGAAAATGTAAAACAAATAAAACCTAGAATTTCAAATGTGATTTGGTTTCGAATTTATTTTTAAGGACATTTTTGGAAATAGTTAAAAGATTCAGGATTTTACACATTGCGTACTTTTCTCATGACTATTAAAATTTAAGAAAAAATGACAAATACTTCCGACATGCCACCACCAGGCCTATCAATGCTTCTAACTTTTATAAAATTAGAAACATTTGTGTCAGCATTGACTTTTTCTTGAATAGTGATCAGAATGTTTTATGTGAAGCGTGTCGTACAAAATTAGGTTCAAGTGAAGCAAAACATTCACAAAACCAAGCGGGTAACATGTTATTTTTTTTTGTCAATTGGCAAAGTCGAGAAGTCCCTCAAATTGTTAAAAAAAATTCATGGTGTAGCTCAAAGCTATTATTATATGAGAAGTATTCTCCGAAATTGGTTCGTAACCAAATTTCTTTCAATTATACATATATGATACTGAGAATAATTTTTCAATAGATGAGTGTTCATCGGCGTATTTTTGCACGTGCATTTTTTTTATTAAATTCATTTTATTTTGGAAAAAATCGTTATGTGATATTAAATAAAATCAATTTTTTGTATAATGATACAAGCATAGACGTAATACATTTTCTATATACATTATTTATTGTTTTATTTGTAACTTAATTGTTTAGATCATCATGTGTGTTAAACGGGCTCTACAACTAAGGTTTGATTTCTTTTGAGAACCAATTTGAGTTTTAAGAACTCGAAAGAACTCAACGTAACAATTTTTTTTTGAATTTGTTTTTACACATATGTAATACGTAAGTGAAAGTAACGTAAAAAAAATTATAGTATTTTTTTACACACCGAATCGACTTATTACACATGTGTAACTAACATTTAAACTTGTGTAATCATCAAAAATATTTATTCTCTCTCCAGATTAATTTTTAATAAGATTTATTCTCAGCCACATATTTCATACTCATTTAATTAAATGTGAGATCCATATTGAGTTTTTAAACTTCCTACAACTCATAAAGGTTCTCAAAATATTCCTCCATATATATATATATATTATATATATATAAACCATAAATGTAGATATTTTTCAATGAGAAAATCTTCATCGATTTCATCAAAATAAAATCATTTTTAATTTAAAGAAGCACTCAGATTTATAATGGTGTTAAGTAAATTAAAATAAAAATGTTTATAATTCATAATTGTTACTATTAATACATAACTAACTAAAAAGACGATGACATAACACATTAGACCATACGTATTGGTTAACGCTCTTTATCGGGCATTTCCGCTACAACATTACTCTTCTTAGTAAAAAAACACGTGTAAGGGTTAATGCGACTTAACATTACCAATTCAATCCACATATGACGTTATTGTAGAAACGTGTGTGCCCCTTCATGTTACTATACTTACTAGGGTGGTGTAGGGGCTTTATCCGCCTTATATGGCCCATTACAAATGTTCTTATGAGTATTGATGTGTTGTAAAACACACTTACTTTCCTTATCATTTTATCATGTTTTACGTACTTTATTAGTTTAATTATTAAGTTTTATGGTTTGATTATGCTTGATTTTACAAAGTTGAATGTTTATTTGTAGGTTATGAGATTTGGTGAAAAAAGAATGAAATTTGAAGAGTTTAGGGGCTTAAATGGTCAAGTTTCAATACTACAACTCAAGGCCCAACCCAAGCCCACTAATTAGAAGCCTTACATGCTAATTATATTAACTAAAAAAAATAAACAAAACCTTAACACCTGCCATAACTTGCGATCAGCCAGCAAGGGGAGAAGAAAAGAAAAAAAGTTTGGCGGCTAGGGTTTGCTTGTTTGGACGGCTAGGGAAGAAGAAGAACACCAAGGGAAGTTTTGTGCAGCTGCTAGGCATCATCTAAACTCATAATCTCAGCCATATAATCATAAGTATTCATTCATAAACTTTGTCTCTTGTTCAAGAAACCTAACTAGTTAAACTTAATCTTTTTGTTGGATTGTTTTGCAAGTAACTTAGAGATTGATTTGTGTTTGATTGTTCTTGATCATTGAATGAGTTTTATTATGTTTATGATGAGTTATATGATGTTTAATTTGATATATAGCTGCTGTCCAAAATCAATGAGTGGCTAAAGTAGTTAGTTCTACCTAGGTTAGATGATTATTGTTAGGTTTTAGTAAGTAGTTTGGATTGTTGATGATCATGGCTTAAATTGTTAATGTAAAGTTTGGTTTAACATTGAATTAGATTGTGTTTAGTGTCTGTGAATTTGTTAATTACACTTATAAACCTCTTGCTTTAATTAATTGAATGAGTTTTGATTGATTGTTGCTTGTTAGGACTCTTTACTTAGTGTTTAGGGTTTGTTTGCGGGTTGATCAACCGTAAGGTTTAAGTGAGTGTTTTAATTGAATATAATCAGCGGGTAGGCACCTTCTTAGAGACCGAGAGGTGATAGGAAGTAAATTCGTCTCATAGCTTTTACTTGTTAGGATTAGGATCGTGCGAGAGCGGGTTCGGTTCTTGTCGGGTTTGGGTTTGTGAGCGATTAGTTTACCTAGTTTAAGTTAAACTGAATTGTTCCTCTATCCTTGGTTGCGTAGTATTCGTCTCCATTAGGGTAGTGTGTCGGTGAGACCGAGAGGAGAGTCGGCATTAGAGCACGTTAACAATTTGTCACCCGGTTTGTTCTTAAAATCAACTAAGTATAGGTTAGGGTTTGTTAGTGAGACCTAGGGGTAATCTGGCTTCCTGAGTGAACCTTAGTTATGTCATTCCTTAGGAACCGGTGTCATGAGATTCTACAATCCATTCCCTTACTATACCTTCAATAGGATTCTTACCTAGGTAGACGTTTTTCCCATTGATAAAACTTATTTTCACACTTTCGTCCAGTTTTCTTAAATTAAGTCTTTTTAGTTAATTAAATTAAGTTAGGTTAAACATTTAATAATATAAAAATCATTTAAAATATATTAGGTGAGTCTTATTTAGGGTTAAGTATTAGATACGTGTTCACGTGTCCTTGTGTTCGACACTCGGACTTCCTTAGTGCCATACTATTAGTGATCGGTACACTTGCCGGTTTTGTGTGGCTTCTTTAGGTATTTAGTTTACTAAATTTAATGCTTAGTTGTGAGAGCACCGTTTTACTAAATAAAGCGTGTCCCGAACCTCCATTTGTGTACCGACGTTTCCTTGGAAATTGTGCCACCCTCCACCCATATACCAAGAAGGTGTTGTTGTAACGGTGAAGAATTTGGTAAAGCGTGTTAACGAGTGTTGAAGATTCGGCGAACCTCGATTTGCGTGTCGAGAAAAGAAAAGCGGCGTTGGAGTGCTGCTCAAGTCCCTAGGATTTCTATACGCCACTAAGGTTAGGCGTAATAACTAATTCAATATTATATTAAAGGCTTGAGCCTTAAGTCGAGGTTATACTCGATACCTCGATAAAAGAAAAGAAATATAAACATAACAAAGAAATGAATAAAAGAATGAATATTGAATATTGTGATAACATATATATGTGTGTAAGTATATATGTATATATTCTTTGTTATGAAAATATTATTTAATGAATAAAGAGTATTCTTAAATAATAAAAGAAAATGATTACGTTTCTTGGAGAAGAAGAAACGTCAGGTTTTGAATATAAACTAAAGGTTTATAATTTACTTTTAAACTAAAGGTTTTCAAGTAAAAGAATATGAACTAAAGGTTCATCAAGGATAGAGATATAAGACTAAAGGTCTTAACCCGAATCGTGTATCCGACTAACAAATATTTATATTCGTACTATAGGTGCGAGATAAAGAAAGGGAAAGACCCTTGGACGGTGAGTGAAGCCGATCCTAAAGAGACAAGGTGAATACGCCCCCAAACTTTTATTTATTTTAAAATGAGTCAACTTGTTTTGTGAAATTGTTTACACGGAACTATGTGTTCCTAAAACCGTTATAAATAAAGGGTATAAACCTAGCCCTCAGGCTCTGGTATACGTATGTCTGGATCCTTACACAGGTGGTACTATGCGATGTATGTGCATGATCGCACCACCCTTGGTCGTAGGATGCTCTCCTGCAGGGAGTACGACCGCTGCGTATATTTACGGGTACTTAACTAAGTTGAACGCTGCGGTGTTTGCTGAGGTGACCTAGAGTAGAGGCTCGTATTTATAATGTGTTATTTGACTTTTTTATTCCTAAGCCACGTTGGGCCGAGGCAGGCGTAGTCTCGAGGGGTAATAAAGTAAAAGATATATTTTTGTGTCAGTGTGTTCACCAGCATTCGTTGCTGACGTATTTTCTTACATTTTGCAGGTGAACAATGATAGAGCTTGGAATGACGAAGTGATACTAATATCCGATGGCTCGGATTTATTTTGTATAAGTTCAATATGGTGGTTTGTAAATATAAACAAATAATCTTTTAACAACTCTAAACGGGTGTTTTATAATCCCGTCTTTTGAATGTATATAAATTACACTTTCGATCCTTAAAGTTTTATAAAGTCTTCCGTAAAATAACGCAACTTTGATTTATTTACAATTATGGTACCAACTTATGGGTCGCACTCCTAGGCTCTAGATGGGGGTGTGATAGGTTGGTATCAGAGCCATCGATCTTAGCGAATTAGGTATCATAAAACAATACCCAAACTTCGATCCAAGTATAGGAAATTATTTGATTATTTGTTTTAAGGATATGATAGGCTGGTAACCTTTCTATCCCTCTCTACATTCTAAACCACCCAAATTGTTAGATGTCATTCAAAGCTCTTATGGAGAATTTTATTCGCAAGGCCAAGGAAGCCGGTATAGCCGAACCTTATCCATAGGATAACATGAGTGATGGATATTATGAGGCGTACTTCAACCAAGATGTGGAACACGATTTGACCAAGCCGGTATACTACCCGGGAAGTAGGCATTACCCACCAACCATGCCGATGTATCAACCAAAGCCAAAGCCAAATATTGAGCCACCAAGACACTCCAGCTATCACCCACCAACCATGCCGATGTATCAACCATCACAAGAACCACAAAACTATCCCACTGGATATTACCCAAATGCACACCCATCCTATACTTTCCTTTCAAACCGACCCATAAAGGAGGAACCACAAAACCCATCCTCCGATTGGATTAAGTGCCATTCCGACCCATGTCGATGGTTTACCGGAAGCTCTAATTTCAATGATGTTAGCTCCCAACCAAAGAATAGTGAAGGGCCGTCCCGCAAGCCCAAAATGAGGGTAATGATGCCCTACGAAAGTTTCAAGATGCCCCCATTAGAGAACGAAACTGCACAACCAATGGAGGAAGATGAAGATGAACCAGAGGAAGAAGAACCCAATGAAGAGGAGGATCTTGATGAAGAAGAAGATCCCGAAGAAGATGAGGACCCTGTGGAGGAGTCCGAAGAAGAAATGGAAGAAGAGCATCCTGAGAACTCTAACGAGATGTCAAGCTCAATGAATGGATCACTCACTTCCCGATATCCAAGCTACAGTTCCATCAATCCATATGTTAAATATCTGGAGAAATTAAGGAACCAAGCTTCGTCAAGCTTCCCGCCATTTCAAGGGAGAATTCCTTCAATTCAAGAACAAGCCAATGAAATTCGCGAGCAAAATCAAGCTGCCAAGACATACCTCTACCTTGCATCTGACCAGACTTATGTTCCGTATCCTGAGCCGATAAACCATTACGAGATGGTAACACTGGGTTATCGCGACCCACCTCCGCAGTACGGATACCCCAACATAGTCCCGCAGTCGTATGAGTAACATCTAGATCGTGCATTGCATGAGACCGACGACTGGAGAAGGAAGGTAGATGAGGAAAAGAAGAAGAAAAAGAGCATGGGAGAGAAACTTCTTCATAAATGCAACAAACTCACGAAAGTTGTGAAGAAGTTTTTAAAAGACTAAACACGGTGGTGATGTAATGTGTGCAAAATAGTTTTGTATGTGTTATGTACGAATAAAGAACGTATGAAACGTTCTATTGTAAAGATAGGATAAGTTATATATATCGTTGTAACGATATATATATGTATGTGTATTATGAAATATATATATATCCTTGTGATATATATATATCAATGTATATAAATAAAAAGTGTGTTTAAAAGAAATGTTATTAAAATTTTCAGATTAAATTGAAAAAGATAAAAGAAAATGTCTGAACAAAGCAATAATAACGAGAATGCTCGTAAAGAAAAAGAAATGAAAGACAAGGGGAAAGGCCCCGAGAACGAGCGAGAGAAAGAAATTCCCGAAAAATACATGAACAAAATTCAAAAGATGATAAAAGATGTTGTGAGGGAAGAATCTATGAATAGATCTCACTCTAGACAATCTCGAAATTCTCAATCTGTTAATCCTTCTAACCCCGTTAAATCCCTTCCTAATCCCTCTCGAGTCGAAGAGAGTGTACACGAGTCTAACGCCGATGGTAGGGTTAGACATGAGTTCAAGAAATTAAAAATCAGTGGATGTTCTTTTAAAGACTTCAAATACTATGGACCAAAAGATTTCCATGGTGACAAAGGAGCCATTTCAACTGTGAGATGGCTTGAGGAGATGGAAACAATCGTGATTACTAGTAAATGTTCCGATGTTGAGAAAATTCAGTATTCAGCCCTTATGTTCAAGGGTGAAGTGTTGGAGTGGTGGAATGCTCTGTTGATGAGCAAAGGGAGAGATGTGATGTATGGTTTAAGTTGGGAAGAGTTTAAAGCCTTGTTAATGGACAAGTTTTGTCCCATGCACAAGACTGACCAGATTCAAACGAAATTTCTGAATCTCAAGGTCGTAGGGAGAAACCTCCGAGAGTATAATACCAAATTCCATGAGTATTGTCGCCTTGTTCCCCAGCTGGTTAACCCTGAGTCCATCAAAGTCACGCGATACATTTGGGGACTTCCGCGGTAAATCCGCAATATGGTAAGGTCACACTTACCCCAAACCGTTGACTCTGCGATGGAGTTGGCCGGTTATCTGATGGGCGACATGATTCGTAACAAAGAAGAAGACAAGAAGGTTACGACAACAACAACTCAAGGAAGGACGAGCAGAGGAAATAATAAATTCAAGGGAAAAAAAGTGAACCAAAGCCGATTTAATTTAAACGCCACGCAATGCAAGATTTGTAGGATGTATCACAAGGGACGATGCAATTTCGCCCAGCCTTCTAAAGTTTGTGAATCATGCAATCGAACAGGTCACGATGCTGTTGATTGTTGGAAGAAAAAGATGACTTGCTACAATTGCAAGGAGATGGTCCATCTAAGTTCGAGTGCCCAAAGAACAAACCTCTGTTGGTGGTGTGGGTGGAAGTGGCAAGGATAAAAAGGGAAACGCTCGAGTCTTCGTACTCGACACAAAAAGGGCCGTTGACGTGCCAGAAACCATAACCGGTACGTTTGTAGTCAACGACACCTATGCGAGAGTTTTATTTGATTCAGGTGCCAATTTGAGTTTTATAGATTATAGTTTCTGTAGTCTATTAAACGAACCATTAACAAAATTAGATAAAACTCTAACCGTCGAGACTGCTAGCGGTGAAATCGTTAGAATCTCCGAAGCCCTTGAAAACGGAAAAAATCCTTTTAGCCGGTTATTTGTTACCTATTTGTTTATTACCCATGAGTCTGGCTGGTTTTGATATTGTACTTGGTATGGATTGGTTATCCGATAACCATGCCCGTATTATCTGCAATAGCAAAACTGTTGAACTTCAAGCCCCCGATAAACGAACGATTCGAATTGAAGGGGACAAAGACGCTGGCCAAATTAGCATAATCTCCATGATTAGGGCTAACAAATGTTTGAATCAAGGATGCCTCGCATTCATGGCCTACGTCACTGAAGAGTCTAAGCCAAAAGAAATCAAAGATGTTCCTATCGTTTCTGACTATTCTGATATCTTTCCTGCTGAACTCCCTGGTATTCCTCCCGATCGTGAAGTAGAAATTAGGATCGATCTTGTTCCCGGTACTGCTCCGATCGCCAAAGCTCCATATCGCTTAGCGTCAACCGAGATGAAGGAGTTAAGGAAACAACTCGATGAGCTTCTTGAAAAAGGTTTCATTCGGCCGAGTTCGTCGCCTTGGGGAGCACCAATTCTATTCGTCAAAAAGAAAGATGGCTCCATGCGAATGTGTATCGATTATCGTGCGTTGAACAAAGTCACAATCAAAAACCGATATCCACTCCCTCCTATCGATGATCTTTTTGACCAACTTCAAGGTGCTAGCTTTTTTTCAAAAATCGATCTACGTTCCGGCTATCACCAACTTAAAGTCAATCCGAAGATATTCCAAAGACTACTTTCGAACAAGGTATGGACATTATGAGTTCACGGTTATGCCGTTTGGACTTACTAATTCTCCGGCCGCGTTCATGGATATGATGAACCGTATTTGCAAACTTTACTTAGATAAATTTGTGATCATTTTCATCGACGACATACTTATTTATTCTAAGTCAAAGGCCGATCATGAAGTCCATCTTCGTACTTTGCTTGAAATTCTAAAAACCGAGAAGTTGTACGCCAAGTTCTCAAAGTGCGAGTTCTGGTTGCACGAAGTGCAATTTCTTGGTCATATCATCAACGTAAACGGTATTCAAGTGGACCCCGCTAAGATTGAAGCTATCTCTAAATGGGAAGTCCCAAAGTCACCAACCGAAATCCGAAGTTTCTTGGGTTTGGCTGGCTATTACCGTAGGTTTATCGAGAATTTCTCCCGTATCGCCATTCCCTTAACTTCTTTAACTCGTAAAAACATTAAGAATGAATGGGGAACGAAGCAACAAGAGGCGTTCGATAAACTCAAACAAAAACTCGCCCAAGCACCTATCTTGGCTTTGCCAGAAGGTACTGAGGATTTTGTGGTCTTTAGTGACGCGTCCCATTCTGGTTTGTAATGTGTACTAATGCAACGCAAGAAAGTTATCGCTTACGCCTCTCGTCAACTCAAAGTACACGAAAAGAATTACACGACTCATGATCTAGAGTTAGGCGCCATAATCTTTGCACTAAAGATTTGGAGGCACTATCTCTATGGAGTAAGATTTACCGTGTACACCGATCATAAGAGCTTGAAACATATTTTCGATCAAAAAGAGCTCAACATGCGCCAACGGCGATGGATGGAAACACTCAACGACTATGATTGCGAGATTGTCTATCATGAAGGTAAGGCCAACGTTGTGGCCGATGCCTTAAGTCGTAAAGAGCACGAGAAACCAAAAAGAGTTCGAGCGCTACGTCTAGAACTTCAAATTGACCTTTTCGAACAAATCAAATTTGCTCAAACTCAAACGATAAAAGAAAACCAAATCTCCGATGAAAAACGTAATGGCACCATTGACTCGTTAGTCAAGGGTGACGACGGTATCCTTAGACTCGGAAATAGGATTTGGGTACCAATCGATGGAGGTTTGCGTGAGAAAATCTTGAACGAAGCTCACAAGTCTAAATATATGATGCATCCCGGAAGTGATAAAATGTACCACAACGTAAAGGCGAACTATTGGTGGAACGGGATGAAAAGGGATGTCGCTTCGCATGTGGCGAGATGTTTGACATGTTTGAAAGTCAAGGCTGAACATCAAAAGCCTTCGGGATTGCTTCAGCAACCAGAACTTCTCGTTTGGAAGTGGGAGTTAATTACTATGGCTTTCATTACCAAACTCCCAAAGACGACTCGACAACACAATGCAATATGGTAATTGTGGATCGATTGACAAAATCCGCACACTTTATACCCATCAATGAGTCGTATTCTATGGATAGATTAGCGCGTATCTATGTAAACACCATTGTCGCTTTGCATGGAGTACCGCTGTGTATAATATCTGATCGAGATAGTCGTTTTACGTCTCATTTCTGGAAAAGCTTCCAACAAGCTCTTGGTACAAAGTTGAACCTTAGCACTGCTTATCATCCACAAACCGATGGGCAAAGCGAAAGGACGATTCAAACGTTGGAAGATATGCTCCGCGCTTGTGTGATCGATATAGGTGGAAGTTGGGATGACCACTTCCCCTAATGGAATTTTCGTACAATAATAGCTATCACGCATTCAAACCGCACCATTCGAGGCGTTATATGGTCGAAGTGTAGAACGCCCGTGTGTTGGTCTGAAACCGGAGACAATCAGTTGTCTCGACCCGAGATAGTCTAAGAAACCACCGACAAAGTTATTCAAATCCGAGAACGACTTAAGACGGCACGTGATCGCCAAAAGAGTTACGCTGATGTCCGCCGTAAGCTATTAGAGTTCAATATCGGTGACAAAGTGTTATTGAAAGTCTCGCCTTGGAAAGGCGTTGTTCGCTTTGGTAAGAAAGGAAAATTAAGTCCTCAATTCGTTGGACCTTTTGAGGTAATCGAACGAATCGGCACTGTTGCATACCTTTTGCGACTTCCTAAGGAAATGCAAGGGATACATGACGTATTCCATGTTTCGAATCTGCGTAAGTGTTTGACCGATGAATCGTTGGCTATGCCATTAGAAGACGTTGAAATAAATGAGAACTTAAATTTGTAGAACGACCAATTCAAATTGAAGATTCGAAAACAAAGAAGTTAAAGAAAAAAACATTGAAAATAGTGAAAGTAAAATGGGACTCGCGTAGAGGGCCCGAATATACTTGGGAACTCGAATCGGAAATGAGAATGAAATACCCCCACTTGTTCGAGTAAAGCAATCTCGAGGACAAGATTTGTTTCAAGGTGGGGAGGATGTAACAACGTGAAAATTTCAAGTTCAAAATGACAACTTTCAAAAGTCTAGGGACTAAAATTGCCAAATTCCAAACCCCAAGGGTTAAAATGAAAATTCTGATTTCCTGACCCATCGCGCTACGCGATGAGTCAGAGGAAAGCCCCGTCGCGTACCGCGATGGGGTACCTAACACATATTGACACGTGTGCCACGTGGCACACGGTCGCACTGGTTACCGCCACGTGGCAACACTGCTGCCACGTGGAGCGGCGCCTGCCACGTGTCAACACGTGGCAGGTCTACGCTGTGAGTCAGCAGACCTATATCGCGGTACGCGATAGGCTTGCTTAGGGACCTCCATTTGTGTACCGACGTTTCCTTGGAAATTGTGCCACCCTCCACCCATATACCAAGAAGGTGTTGTTGTAACGGTGAAGAATTTGGTAAAGCGTGTTAACGAGTTGATGTGTTGAATAACACACTTATATTTCCTTACAATTTTATAATGTTTTAATGATTTAATATCAAATTTATGTAAGCTTAGGGGGTTAAGTGCAAAGTTTTACAAAGTTGAAATGTTTTGTGTAGGTTATGGAAAGATGTGGAAAAAAAGGCAAGAAAAAGAGAACTTGGAGGGTTTAAGTGTCAAAGTTTCAAAGTTTAATCAAGGCCCGACCCAAGCCCACATCTTAGAGGCCTTGTATAATATTATAATAAGTTAATTAATCAAGTATTCAGCCATTATTCATCACATAATCCCGAATTACACAAAAAAACCAAACCAAAACCCTAGCTGCGATCGCGGCTACTGTAGCAGCCGGAAAAAGAAAGAAAAAAGAGAAAAAAGAGGCGGCTGTGGTCTTTGGCGGCTGGGAAAGAAAGAAGGAAGCTTGGGGCTGCTGCTAGGGACTTTATATATCATCAATCTCAGCCATAAACCTTGAGTATACATCTTTAAACTTTGTTTATCTTTCAAGAACCCTAACTTTGATTGATTTGGTCTTTTATTTTACATTGTTTTGCAATTGTTTGATAGATTGACTTGTTATTGATTGAGTTTGGATCTTGAATGAGTTTTATCATGTTTATATTGATGTTTATGATGTTTACTTTGATTGTTTGTGGCTGTCCAAAATCTATGTTAGGCTAAACTTGTTTGTTCTACCTAGGATAGATGATTGTTGAATAGTTTTGACTTGTTTAATGGATTGTTAATGTTCAAGACTTAAATTATTGATGTAAAGTTTAACTAAACCATGAATTATATTGTGTGTGATGGCTGTGTTTTATTTGTTATTACTTATAAACCTCTTGCATTAGTTAATTGAATTGGTTTTTATTAATTGATTGCTTGTTAAACTCTTTACTTGGTGTTTTGGGTTTATTTGCGGGATGCGCAACCGTAGGGATAAGTGGGTAATATATCATCTAAAATCAGTTAGAATACACCTTCTTTGAGACCGAGAGGTGATAAGAAGTAATATTGTCTCGTTGCTTTTACTTGTTAGAATTAAGACCGCGCGAGAGCGGGTTTTGTCTTGTCAAGTTTGAGTGTTTATGTGCAATTAGTTGGTTTAATTTGGGTTAAGTTAAATTGTTCCTCTATCCTTGGTTGCGTAGTATTCGTCTCCATTAGGATAGTGTGTCGAGGAGACCGAGAGGAGAGTCGATATTTGAACACGTTAATAATAGTTTTTCCGGTTTATTCTTTAAAATCAACTAAAATAAGTTAAAGTTTGTTAGAGAGACTGAGAGGTATTTTGACTTTCTTAAACAAGTTTTGGTTGTGTCATCTTTTATAACCGGTGTCTTGAATATTTCCAATCCATTGTCTTGTTATTTCTGTCAACATGATTCATTCCTAGGTAGACGTTTTTACATATTGAATTTAAATCAAAGTTTTCTAAAAGTGTTTTGTCAAACGTTTTTGTTTAGTTAAATTAAGTTAAGTAGTTAAATAAAATCTTAAAAATTAAATAAATATTATTTTGGTAAGTCTTGGTTAGAGTTTTCTTAATCATAAACGTTTTCACGTGTCTTTGAGTTCGACATCCGGACTTCCTTGATGCTATACTATTTATGATCGGTACACTTGCCGGTTTTGTGTGGTTTCTATATGATTTTCGTTTTATAAATTTAAAGCTTAATTTTGATTCGTTCTTTATTTATATTGTACATTTTCACACATCAAGTTTTTGGCGCCGCTGCCGGGGACACGGTTTGAAGCGTTTTAAGAAACGACTCGAGTTAGGACTTGCTTTGTTACTACTTGTCTTTCTTGATTGTTTTGTTTGTTAGTTTAAAATAGTTTAGATAATTATAATTTCTTTTATTTATTTTTAATAGTTGTATGCGACGTACTCGATCTCTAGGACCACCAGAAGTTTAAGGATTTCCCGAACCAGAGAGAGAGCTTCTTGAGAGACGTCGTACAAAACCGTCTTCTAGTTCATCTACATCCATCGGTAATACATTCTCTTCTCCTACTTTATCTGAACCTATCGTTAGGGATAGGATTATGGCCGACGCACCACCGAGGAGGACAGTCGCAGACCGGGCCCGTCCGGTCGATGCTGGCGCGAGATCCAACATTGCTCCACCAGCTATAGGAGTTCAAACGACCTGGCAGATTCCATCGAACGTTCTGAACACCATTTCCCATTCTGCTCAATTTCACGGGTTGCTCCATGAAAACCCGCATTCACATCTCACTCGCATCGCACGTATTTGCGACACGTTTCATCTTGCCAACGTATCCGAAGACGCCATCAAACTCCGCATCTTTCCGTTCTCACTCGTTGATCAGGCGAGTCTGTGGCTTGAGTCCCTCCCACCGGGATCCATTTCTACTTGGGCCGCCATGCAGACCCAGTTCTTGGAAAAATACGATCCTCCGGCTAAGGCCGCTCATTTGCGTAACCAGATTCATTCTTTCCAGATGGAGGACACTGAGAGTTTCTACGAGGCGTGGGAGAGATTCAAAAACCTACTTGCTTTATGTCCGAACCACGGCTTGCAGGACTGGGCGGTTGTTGAAAAGTTCTATAACGGAGTGACTTACGCGACTCAGAATATGCTTGACACTGCTGCAGGAGGCAACTTATTGACGACAAAGGATACCGATGAGTGCATTGCCTTATTTAACGGTTTAGCCATGAGTGGATACTAGCGACCACCTTCTAAGAGCACCAAAACCGTCGACGCGTTATCACGAGGTATGCATTCAGTCGACACGAGTACTGCCCTCGCGGCACAGGTTGAGGCGTTAACGAAGATTGTGAAGGACCTGCGGGTGAATAGTAAGTTGTACGAGATCTGTAGAGGAGGGCATGACACCGTTCAGTGCCCTGTAGGTTTCCAGGATGAGGCAGTCGATTATGTTAACAATCCGAACCGAAACCCTAATTCTTTTAATTCTAATAATTCGGGTTGGAGAGGTAACCAAAATCCTAACTGGAGGAACGAAAATCATTCCGGCTTCCAGCCTCGTCAGAGCCTATTCCAGGATTCCGGTGAAGGAGTGAGTGGTGGGGAGAAGAAGCCCACGCTGGAGGAGATGATGGCACAGCAGACTCAGATGCTGTCGTAGCTTATGACTCGAGAGGATTCCCGTCACAAAGTGACTCAAGAGAAATTTCGGGAACACGAGTCATTCATGAGAAATCAGGGGGCGTCAATTCAAAATCTTGAGAGGCAGATGGGAGAGATAGCGAATCGTCTGAATGAGAGGCCGCCAGGTACACTTCCGAGTAACACTGAGCAGAATCCGAAGGCCTTCGCGAAGGCGGTGACGACGAGGAGCGGTGCAGGGGCACGTAGTGAGCCAGTGAATCAGGGGCCTGCGGTAGATGTAGAGGAGCAGGTAGACGAGGAGATTCAGATGGAGTCTCCACCGGCCAAGGTGCATCAGAGGCGAAGCCCAGGAAGTACAGCACAGGCCGAGGACCAGCCATTACCCAGCACACCACCGAGAGTCTACAAACCTAGACTCCCATTTCCCGGGAGAGTCCGCAGGGATAGAGACGAGGAGCAGAACACTAAATTTCTTGATCTCCTGAATCAACTTCACCTTAACATTCCATTCCTTGAGGCACTAACTCAAATGCCAAAATATGAAAAGTTCCTTAAGGATATTCTTTCTAATAAGGAGAAGTTAGCTGAGGTCTCTTCCATCCCGCTGAGTGCTGGTTGCTCTGCAGTTTTGCAGAGAAAGTTACCGGAAAAGATGTCCGATCCTGGGAGTTTCACAATTCCCTGCATCTTGAGTGATAATACGGTCGTCCATGCGCTGGCAGATCTTAGTGCCAGTATTAATCTCATGCCGTATTCCGTGTATCGCAAGTTGGGTCTAGGCGAACCGAGGCCTACCCGTATGAGTATCCAGCTTGCTGATCGTTCTGTGAAATACCCCCGAGGGGTGGTCGAGAACATGCTTGTTCGTGTCGACAAGTTCATCTTCCCGGTGGACTTTGTCATCCTGGACATGAACGATGATGATAGTGTCCCACTTATCTTAGGCCGGCCATTCCTTGCCACTGCACAGGAATTGATCGATGTCTGCGAGGGTAAATTAATCTTGCGAGTTGGGGATGAGAACGTCACCTTTGACGTTTGACAGTCACTGAAACACCCCAAGTCTGCTGATGACTCCTTATACTTCATTGATACCATCATGGAGCATGTCGGGGAGTTTCTCAGCGAAATTTGTGGAGGATCTGCCTCCGACACCCAGATTCTCGATAGGGAGATTCCGGAGATTGAAATGGTTGCCGTAACCAATCAGTCCTTAGATGACGACACAGAGTCGCATACCCCTGAATCTGGCGTGTCTGCCGAGATCGGACGAGAAGATCCGATGGACCGACCTTCGGTCGAGAGTCCTCCTTCTTCCTTAGAGCTTAGGGATCTGCTTGCCCATCTTGAGTACGCATTTTTAAATGAAGAGAGGAAGCTTCCAGTTATCATTGCATCTGCTTTGACGGAGGTTGAGAAGGAGAAGTTGTTGAGGGTGCTACGAGAGCACAAGGAGGCTATTGTTTGGAAGGTTATCGACATCAAGGGTATCAACCCTTCGTTCTGCACTCATAAAATCCTCATGGAGGAAAATTTCAAAACTGTCGTCCAGCAGCAACGGCGGCTTAATCCAAAAATGCAAGAAGTCGTAAAGAAGGAGATCATTAAACTCCTTGAAGCGGGGATCATTTTCCCCATTTCTGATAGTGCTTGGGTGAGTCCAGTCCAAGTGGTTCCTAAAAAGGGTGGCATGACCGTCGTCACCAACGAGCGGAACGAGCTTATTCCCACGAGGACTGTGACGGGATGGCGAGTCTGCATCGACTATCGCAGACTGAATGATGCCACCAGGAAAGACCACTTTCCTTTACCATTCATTGATCAAATGTTGAAGCGTTTAGTGGGTCAGCAGTACTACTGCTTCTTGGATGGTTTCTCCGGGTATTTCCAGATTCCCATAGCTCCCGATGACTAGGAGAAAACCACTTTCACCTGTCATTACGGTACGTTTGCCTACAAACGTATGCCGTTCGGACTGTGTAACGCTCCAGCCACATTCCAGAGGTGTATGGTGGCCATTTTCCATGATATGATCGAGGACTCCATGAAGGTATTCATGGACGATTTTTCCGTATTTGGGAGTTCCTTCAATCATTGTTTATCAAATCTCGAGAGGATGATGTCCCGCTGCGTTGACACCAACCTAGTACTTAACTGGGAAAAATGTCATTTCATGGTTCGCGAGGGCATTGTTCTAGGTCATCGAATCTCAAGTGCGGGGATAGAGGTTGACAAGGCAAAGGTCGAGACCATTTCTAATCTCCCCCCGCCTACTTCTGTGAGATCAATTCGTAGCTTTCTAGGTCATTCCGGGTTCTACCGCCGGTTCATCAAAGATTTTTCTAAAATCGCGAGACCCATGACCAAACTTTTGGAGAAGGATGCTCCATTTATTTTTTCTGAGCAGTGTATCGAGGCGTTTGATCTTCTAAAAGACAAACTAGTTAACGCCCCGATCATGGTTACTCCCGACTGGTCGTTACCATTCGAGTTGATGTGTGACGCGAGCGACTTCGCAGTCGGAGCGGTTCTTGGACAATGGAAGGATAAACATTTTCATTCGATCTATTATGCGAGCCGGACCTTAAACGGCGCACAGGAAAGCTATACCACCACCGAAAAGGAGCTTTTAGCTGTGGTGTTCGCTTTCGACAAATTTATGTCATATCTGGTTTTGTCCAAAACGATTGTTTATACGGATCATGCGGCTATTCGTTATCTCTTCAGCAAGCAGGATGCCAAACCTCGTCTTATCCGTTGGATCCTGTTGCTTCAAGAGTTTGATATTGAGATCCGTGATAAAAAGGGTGCCGAGAATGTTGCGGCCGATCATCTTTCACGTCTAGAAGGTGCTGAGTTAGGAGATTTGGGGGGCAGGATCAACGACCATTTTCCGACGGAAAGTCTCATGTTCGTTAAGGCACAGGAGGAGGGTTTTCCATGGTTCGCTGACTTCGCAAACTATCTTGCTGATAGATACCTCCCGAAGATGTCTTACCAGCAAAAGAAGAAATTCTTTGCTGATGTTAAGTTCTACCTATGGACGACCCGTATCTTTTTCGTGTTGGTGCTGATCAGTTAATTAGAAGATGTGTGGATGTCAAGGAAGGATGGCAAATTTTGAGCCATTGTCATGTGGGACCGACAGGAGGTCACCACGGTGCAAGTTCGACAGCGAAGAAGGTATTTGATTCTGGATTCTATTGGCCTTCTATTTTCAAAGACGCACATGAGTTTGTTAAAAATTGCGACCGATGTCAACGTGTTGGTAATATCTCATCCCGGAACGAGATGCCCCAAAATGCGATTAAGGTATGCGAGGTTTTTGACATTTGGGGTATCGATTTTATGGGCCCGTTCCCGTCGTCTAGAGGGAACAAGTACATTCTTATGGCTATTGATTACGTTTCCAAGTGGGTCGAGGCCAAAACATTGCCCACTAACGACGCCCGAGTTGTAGTGAGATTTTTAAAAGGTTTGTTTTCCCGTTTTGGAGTCCCGAAGGCCTTGATCAGTGATCGAGGTACTCACTTCTGCAATGCGCAGATGGAGAAGGCGTTGCAGCGCTATGGGGTCACCCACCGGCTTGCGACCGCCTACCACCCACAGACCAGTGAGCAAGTGGAAGTGAGTAATCGTGGAATAAAACGTATTCTTGAGAAAACAGTTGGTTCGAATCGTCGGGATTGGTCCGACAAATTAGATGACGCTCTGTGGGCCTTCCGTACAGCTTACAAGACTCCGACTGGTTCCACACTATTTCGGATGATCTATGGGAAGGCCTGTCATCTTCCAGTTGAGTTAGAGCACCGCGCTTCATGGGCCCTTCAGAGGGTTAATCTTGATTTATCCGTCGCTGAGAGTACACGTTTCCATCAGTTGCACGAGTTGGAGGAGCTCCGGGATCACGCATATGCACAATCATTTCGGTATAAGGAGCGGACGAAGGAACTGCATGATAGAAAGCTGAAGGGTAATAAGCAGTTCAAGTGTGGGGATAAGGTTTTATTGTATAACTCCCGGTTGAGGTTATTCCCGGGAAAGTTGAAATCCCGATAGTCGGGACCGTTCACGGTTACTGAGGTTTTCCCGTACAAGATCGAAGCGGGAAGTTTAAGGTGAACGGCCATAGACTGAAGCACTACATTGGAGAGCCGATAACTGATCAGACAGTCGAGGTGTTCTACCTTGACTCATTCACCGAGGATTAGGCGTGATGGATGCATCACTCGGGAGACAGCCCGAGTTGTAGAGTTTGTATTATGATTCTCTTTATCATCTGTTTTTATTTGTTTTATTTCTATTTGTAAAAAAATAAAAATACAAAAAACAAATTATTAAATATTTCAAAAATATCAAAAAAAAATTAAAAAAAATTAAAAAATTTCAAAAAAAAAACACAAAAATATGTTTATTTCTTATGTTTTTTGTTTTCTGTTTTGTACGCCGCTACATGCGAGCGAGTTTGAGTTGTTACAGGTATTTTTATGCGCATGGTAGCTCTGATGGGGTTTTGGAACTGGTTTACCCGTGGTTGCGGCCGCGAATGAAATGCTATACGGTCGTTCGTTCAAATCATAAACAGCTGATGAAGAATTTGCATCTAAACCAGGGGAGTAACCCGTTCTCTATTTTAATTTCTGTTCTTTAAAGTTTTAATTTTATGCTTTACGTTTTATTTTTATTTCTTTTCCTTGTTCTCATCGAGGACGATTTCGTTCTAAGTGTGGGGATAGGAATTTATTTTACTTAGTTGTAGAAAAAAATTTAAAAATAAAAAAAAATAAATTTTTTTTAAAAAATATAAAAAGTTCTCATTTGTTTTTCGTTTTCGTACGTTGTTTTTATTGAAAAAAAAAAGAAAGAAAATAAAAAATAAAAATGTCCCTTGTTTTTAGTTTCTTTTGCGTTAAAGTCGGAGATGGTGATATTTATCGGAAATCGGTTTTTCAAACTACTAATAATATGAGATAAATAAAAGAAAACGCACTTAACTTGGGATGTGTCGGTAGGCTCAGCCTTGAAAATGAAATGGCAAATTTGATAAAACGGTTAAACGGAAATCTTTTGTGGGTAAAGCGTTTTGTCCGTGGAAAATAAGCAATGAAAGGTCGGGCCATACTCAAGCCTCAAATTTTGGTATGAAAAAGTGAAAATATCATGAGTTTTAAAAATCTGAATACGTTATCATATGATGCTTGGGTAGGTTTAACGTTAGAGTATGCCGTGTAGTCTGTGATATAAGTATTAAAATGTTAGTTTAGTGTTTTACACCTCATCGGCGTATGGTTTTATAACCTTAAATCCTGTATTGATGGGATGCTTCGGGTCCGGAGACCATGGGTCTGTATGCAATCTATTTAGCTGGGTATTCACAATTCCTAAGTGGGGTTGTGGATATTTAAAATAAAGCCAAAGAGCAAACCCGTATAAGTCTATAAACATGATCACAACAGTACGAAAGTACAAATACACTACAGACTTGATCATCCACGCTGTTAGTCATGTGGGGTCCCCTTGCTCGCGTCTCATTACCATTAAGAAACGGACCACAAGGGATACGCTACATGTAAGCCCTACAGATAAAATTTTGCATACTCACCTATGGTTATGGATTTGGGGTATTGCTTGATAACCCGGGTATGTCATGTTGTGGGGAGCACTGGCTATAAATAATTGAACCTTAATCATATCTAATGGCTGCTTGGTAGACTTTGATGCTTAAGCTTAGGTGGATAAAAAATACCCTTGATCGTCTTAACTATTCATAAATATTGAGCAACAAAGTTTTAATTCTGCTAATTTTGAGGTTTAAGTCAAATTGGGGTGGTCTGGTCCGGTAAAAGCAGAAAATAAGCGGGTCATAATTGTGTAAACCACTGAGTAATATTGTCGGATCTTATTTGTCTCGGTAAAGATTAAGGCATAGGTTTAGGTGGACAACAATATCAATGATCTCAGTTTTTGTGTTTTTCTGAACTTTAAAATATAACCTATATGTTTGATTTGACTTTGATTTTCCGATTCTGATCCAACTGCAGTAAAATCTTTTTCAGGGACGAAAAAGTCTTAAGTGTGGGGATGTTTGATGTGTTGAATAACACACTTATATTTCCTTACAATTTTATAATGTTTTAATGATTTAATATCAAATTTATGTAAGCTTAGGGGGTTAAGTGCAAAGTTTTACAAAGTTGAAATGTTTTGTGTAGGTTATGGAAAGATGTGGAAAAAAAGGCAAGAAAAAGAGAACTTGGAGGGTTTAAGTGTCAAAGTTTCAAAGTTTAATCAAGGCCCGACCCAAGCCCACATCTTAGAGGCCTTGTATAATATTATAATAAGTTAATTAATCAAGTATTCAGCCATTATTCATCACATAATCCCGAATTACACAAAAAAACCAAACAAAAACCCTAGCTGCGATCGCGGCTACTGTAGCAGCCGGAAAAAGAAAGAAAAAAGAGAAAAAAGAGGCGGCTGTGGTCTTTGGCGGCTGGGAAAGAAAGAAGGAAGCTTGGGGCTGCTGCTAGGGACTTTATATATCATCAATCTCAGCCATAAACCTTGAGTATACATCTTTAAACTTTGTTTATCTTTCAAGAACCCTAACTTTGATTGATTTGGTCTTTTATTTTACATTGTTTTGCAATTGTTTGATAGATTGACTTGTTATTGATTGAGTTTGGATCTTGAATGAGTTTTATCATGTTTATATTGATGTTTATGATGTTTACTTTGATTGTTTGTGGCTGTCCAAAATCTATGTTAGGCTAAACTTGTTTGTTCTACCTAGGATAGATGATTGTTGAATAGTTTTGACTTGTTTAATGGATTGTTAATGTTCAAGACTTAAATTATTGATGTAAAGTTTAACTAAACCATGAATTATATTGTGTGTGATGGCTGTGTTTTATTTGTTATTACTTATAAACCTCTTGCATTAGTTAATTGAATTGGTTTTTATTAATTGATTGCTTGTTAAACTCTTTACTTGGTGTTTTGGGTTTATTTGCGGGATGCGCAACCGTAGGGATAAGTGGGTAATATATCATCTAAAATCAGTTAGAATACACCTTCTTTGAGACCGAGAGGTGATAAGAAGTAATATTGTCTCGTTGCTTTTACTTGTTAGAATTAAGACCGCGCGAGAGCGGGTTTTGTCTTGTCAAGTTTGAGTGTTTATGTGCAATTAGTTGGTTTAATTTGGGTTAAGTTAAATTGTTCCTCTATCCTTGGTTGCGTAGTATTCGTCTCCATTAGGATAGTGTGTCGAGGAGACCGAGAGGAGAGTCGATATTTGAACACGTTAATAATAGTTTTTCCGGTTTATTCTTTAAAATCAACTAAAATAAGTTAAAGTTTGTTAGAGAGACTGAGAGGTATTTTGACTTTCTTAAACAAGTTTTGGTTGTGTCATCTTTTATAACCGGTGTCTTGAATATTTCCAATCCATTGTCTTGTTATTTCTGTCAACATGATTCATTCCTAGGTAGACGTTTTTACATATTGAATTTAAATCAAAGTTTTCTAAAAGTGTTTTGTCAAACGTTTTTGTTTAGTTAAATTAAGTTAAGTAGTTAAATAAAATCTTAAAAATTAAATAAATATTATTTTGGTAAGTCTTGGTTAGAGTTTTCTTAATCATAAATGTTTTCACGTGTCTTTGAGTTCGACATCCGGACTTCCTTGATGCTATACTATTTATGATCGGTACACTTGCCGGTTTTGTGTGGTTTCTATAGGATTTTCGTTTTTATAAATTTAAAGCTTAATTGTGATTCGTTCTTTATTTATATTATACATTTTCAAACATCACGAGTGTTGAAGATTTGACGAACCTCGATTTGCGTGTCGAGAAAAGAAAAGCGGCGTTGGAGTGCTGCTCAAGTCCCTAGGATTTCTATACGCCACTAAGGTTAGGCGTATTAACAAATTCAATATAATTCAATATTATATTAAAGGCTTGAGCCTTAAGTCGAGGTTATACTCGATACCTCGATAAAAGAAAATAAAATATAAACATAACAAAGAAATGAATAAAAGAATGAATATTGAATATTGTGATAACATATATATGTGTGTAAGTATATATGTATATATTCTTTGTTATGAAAATATTATTTAATGAATAAAGAGTATTCTTAAATAATAAAAGAAAATGATTACGTTTCTTGGAGAATAAGAAACGTCGGGTCTTGAATATAAACTAAAGGTTTATAATTTACTTTTAAACTAAAGGTTTTCAAGTAAAAGAAAATGAACTAAAGGTTCATCGAGGATTGAGATATAAGACTAAAGGTCTTAAGCCGGATCGTGTATCTGACTAACAAATATTTATACTCGTACAATAGGTGCGAGATAAAGAAAGGGAAAGACCCTTGGACGGTGTGTGAAGCCGATCCTAAAGAGACAAGGTGAATACGCCCCCAAACTTTTATTTATTTTAAAATGAGTCAACTTGTTTTGTGAAATTGTTTACACGGAACTATGTGTTCCTAAAACCGTTATAAATAAAGGGTATAAACCTAGCCCTCAGGCTCTGGTATACGTATGTCTGGATCCTTACACAGGTGGTACTATGCGATGTATGTGCATGATTGCACCACTCTTGGTCGTAGGATGCTCTCCTGCAGGGAGTACGACCGCTGCGTATATTTACGGGTACTTAACTAAGTTGAACGTTGCGGTGTTTGCTGAGGTGACCTAGAGTAGAGGCTCGTATTTATAATGTGTTATTTGACTTTTTTATTCCTAAGCCACGTTGGGCCGAGGCAGGCGTAGTCTCGAGGGGTAATAAAGTAAAAGATATATTTTTGTGTCAGCGTGTTCACCAGCATTCGTTGCTGACGTATTTTCATACATTTTGCAGGTGAACAATGATAGCGCTTGGAATGACGAAGTGATACTAATATCCGATGGCTCTGATTTATTTTTTATAAGTTCAATATGGTGGTTTGTTAATATAAACAAATAATCTTTTAACAACTCTAAGCGGGTGTTTTATAATCCCGTCTTTTGAATGTATATAAATTATACTTTCGATCCTTAAAGTTTTATAAAGTCTTCCGCAAAATAACGCAACTCTGATTTATTTACAATTATGGTACCAACTTATGGGTCGCACTCCTAGGCCCTAGATGGGGGTGTGACACCTTAGACCTTATTCAGGCTCGTTATTGTGATATCAAAGATTCAAGAATTGTGTTCTTTAGTGGTGTTGTTGTTTTCCGTCTAAACAGTAACCGGAGAAGAAGAAGAAGCTAGTTTTGGGAAGGAATCGGTTTTGGTTTGGAAACAAATTAAAATCCCCTTTTCTCGGGAGTTTGTTACGTTTAAGATTGATTTGTTGCGAATCAGTGTCTCTGCAAAAGCGTGTTCTTGGCCAAGACTAACCAGTTCTCGGCTACTGTCTTTTCTCGGCCATTGTTAGTTCTCGGTTTGCTTAGGTTCTCGGTCAATTTTCAGTTCTCGATGCTTGTTAGTTCTCGGTCAAAGTTTGGTCAACATTTGTTGTTCTCAGTCAAAGCTTGGTCAATTGTAGTCGTTTTCGGTCAATTTTACTATTTCTCGGTCAACATTGGTTGTTTTCGGTCAAACTTGTTCAGACATTGAGTTCTAGATCTCCATCAAACCTGCAACAAATCCATCTTGATTTACAGATTAACAACTGAAATCCTCCATTAAACCCTAAGATATCAACCGAAATATCTAATTACAGATCATAATAAACCATGATTCCTCTTTATCTATCAAATCGTCCAATGGACCATGAGAGCACCAAGCGAACCCTGTTCATTACCTGTGAATCAATCAAATGAATACCAAAATATAATCAGTGAGGTTAATTTGGTATTCGGCTAGATGGCGTCGTGTCGATTGACTCCAAAGTTCAAAAGAAGCCAGTTAGTGTTACAGAGGCTATCATCAGAGAGGTGCTGCTGTTTGGTGATCAACTTGATTACCCTACAGAATATTCCACTGTTGACGTTACTGAGATCCTCACCAGAATGGGTTACGAGGTTACTTATCCTCCGGCAATCAAGAAGCTATTTCACCCTTACTGGAGGTTTTTAATTCACACGTTTTTCACATGTGTGTCGGGTAGAAAAGGGGGTTCTGACGAAATAAGCCATATCTAGATGTCTGCTGTCACTGCTCTGATCTTGGATTAGAATTACAATTATTCCAAGTTTGTTTTCAATGAAATGATGAGCAATCTGAAAGGGAAGAAGAAAGAGATGTTTCTTATGTATCCAAGATTTTTGCAGATGATCTTCGATTCTCATTACACCGATCTCGTCAAGTCTGTTGAAACTTTGGATATGAATTCATGGGACCCAACACCTTTGGGTTAATGAAACAGTCCAGAAAAGGATCCAAGATTGTTTATTAGGGTGTCAATACTCTGGTAAAATTCGGACGATTTGCTGAAACAGAGGTTGAACCAATTGTAGCTCAGGTTGCTAATGATCATGTGGCACCAGCTCAACCACGTGTTGCGACCTTTGAGATCTCTGATGATGAAAATGAAGAGACATAACATCGTAACTTGGAGACTGCTCCGAGTGCCCAAGAGTTAGAAGATTTTGAAAGATTTAAAGAACAACTTCAGTCAACTACTCTGAAGCCTCCTCAGACAGCTGCTGAAAACATTGAAAAAGATATTACTGAAGATCCAGCCGCCGACCTCGCTCCACGAACATGAAGAAAGAAAGATCTGAGGTCTGGCATGCTGGTTAGTGAAGATGAAACAACTACAACACCAACATCTATTGCAACCACTAGCCCACCACAATAAATTCACCAACCAGAATCTCATGCCGCAGAAACCCATGTTGAACCAAGTGCACCCACTGCTGAGACCCTGAATCAAGATCAGGCGTTTGACGACTTTGTTCGTAATTTTGATTTTGAGTCAGATATTCCTCACACCGGTGAGGCTGATGCACTGATCAATGCTGCTCTCTCCAGTTCATAAGGCCCAGAAAATCAAGGTCAGTCAAGTTCAAATGTTTCTAAAAAAGTTGCCCAAATTCTTGCCATGCAAGAAAAATTTATGCAGAACAAAGGCAAGGCCATTGTACTAGAAGATGCTACAGTTGATGTACAAGCTCTCCAACGTCGAGTCTTTGAGCTCGAACAAGATTCGATTGTTAAAGATGTACGTATTCAAAAGTTGGAAGTTAAAAACACTGATAAAGATTCTAAAATTAAAGAGCTTCAATCTAGCATGGGAGAACTGACTGCCATCTATCTAGATCTCCAACAAAAACTCGTTCAAAAATTTGGAGATGAATTCAGAAGCAGTGCTGATAAAGGACCTAACGTTGTTCAAGGTGGTAGCTCTACTACTCGCCCTGTAGAGAACATTGATGAGTCTGAGACATTGAAACAGTATATGGACGCACCACCAATCTCCAAAGAAAAGTCCGATAGAATTTAGAAAAGACTGCTGGTGATGAAAAATTCCAATCAAAATGTTGACTCGTCAGATCATCCAGACAGAATTATCGTCACCTTTCCTAAGGATTTCTCAGATAAATATGGTGATCGCTCGGGAGTTGTATCATGGGGCTTCGATGCTGATAAGAACATGTGGTGGGTTAAGAGGAAGTCCGGGACCACTGAGTATTATAAGAAGATGAAAGATTTTAGATCTCGGACGAAGGTGGATCTAAGTGACCTGATAAACTCTCCTTTCACAAACCTAACTAATGATAAACGTGGTACAGATTTTTGGAACTTTCTGAGAAGTCAAGTCGATAGAGGCTTTCAAAATATGAAAACTAAAGAGTCTTTTCTAAAGAAAGAAAACGGGGTCCAGGATCCAAAGACAGGAAAAACAATGGTCAACGTTATTTGGCCTGCTACAGACAAGGCCACTCACATTCCTGTACCTGAAGCAATTCAACGTGAGGTCGAAGACTCACTCAAAAATAAAGCGAATACAACTAATTAGATAGCGGTAAGCGGGTATTGAACACAGCGAGTTTGTGGAAAGTGCATTATTAAGTAGCACAGTAATTACTCTATATTAAACTAAGTGCAAAAGTAAATTCAAATATTCGGTTGTTTGATTTGAATAACAAAAAGAACTAAAGCAATTTAACAAGTTTTAAAACAATACGAGAAAATATGTCTTCCCTCGGTTTCAGGTTTCTACGAATGCCAAAATAAATGTTTAAACTGAGATGAACGATAAAGATATAGTTCGTGCTTATGCAAACGATTGTGATAATTGAAGACTAAGTACTTGGATTGTAAATGCAAGGTAATCACTCAAATATCAATTAGATTATCTAACCCCGAATCCCTCCCGATTAATCTTGATTGCTTACAGAACCAAGAACTGACGGCTTAGAACACGAACTCAATAAACTAACAATCTAACAATCAATTCATAACACCATAATAATGAAATCAATAAGATCAAACTATTATCTCAGAAATTGCATAAACATTCAATCAACATTCATAAAAAAAACCTTACAATCCGAGGGAAAACACAAAGAGAATTAGCCGAGCTTGATCCAGTTCATCATCCCTTCGATTATAGTAATCATACGAATTAAAAACACCAAATCAACAATTGGAATCACCAAACTATTATTCTTGGACCCAAAAATCGCCCCTAGGTCGTTCCAAAGTGTTAGATAGATGAAAAGACACCCAAAAACGGAATAAAAACAAGTATTTTCGGCATTTACAGCTCCGCACTGTGGCCCACGGTTCCCACCGTGGCCCACAGTGGTCTCCACGGTCTCCAGAACGCCACGGTACAGTGTAAAACTGTCGTTTTTGATCAGTTGGACCGTGGCCCACGGTGGAGCTCTTTCTCATTTTCTTGTTTTCTTCATATCTTTCTCGTTTCAACTCCGTTTTCTTCACCGTTTTCGCCCACGTTCTCGTAATTCCATTTTCTATCTTCTCCTACCTTCAATTATATGAGTAAACGTGGTCATCTAATTCCGCAAGATAAACCAATTAAAAGCATTATTATTAACGGTCTTAAATCACTTAAGGGTTGTCCAATGGACCACC
Organism: Bidens hawaiensis; assembly: GCF_021521415.1. Classification (NCBI taxonomy): domain Eukaryota; kingdom Viridiplantae; phylum Streptophyta; class Magnoliopsida; order Asterales; family Asteraceae; genus Bidens; species Bidens hawaiensis. The sequence continues at coordinate 100,051 of NW_027495275.1, forward strand.
CGTCACATTCCCACACTTAATCGTTGCTTGCCCCCAAGCAACACCTCAACAACAATTTTTTTCTCGTTTTTAGTTTTTAACCACCAAACAAGCCAACAATTCTGGTTCAGTCAAGGTCCCAAGCCAACAATCGTTGCTTGCCCCCAAGCACTAGTCCCCTTGACGTTCCATTTAAACCATAGATTTCTAACCAAACCTAACATGCTTTTGGTTTTTACCTATACATAACACACATTTACACATTAACTTTTTCTTGGTGATCATACATACATTTCATATTTAATCAATTCTTCTTGCATACGGTTGTACAATAATCAAATCTCCACCTATGTAAATGCATTTGACATGAATACAAATCAAGAGGTCTTAAAACGGGTTGTATTGGGGCCAAGTGTAAGGGTATGGAAGGAATATTGAAAGTAGCTCAGACGATCCAATCCGACTTATTACAAACAAACTAAGTAAACAAAGAAATAAACAACTATATACATCACTAACATCATCATCATTTTTTCATTTTTTTTTTAACTTTTTTTTGAACTAATATAATACTTGAACATTGCATACTTAAACTTTGCAACTCTAATACAATTTTGTTTTTTTGTTTTGTTTTTTAAGCATGATAAACATAATGCTTAACCTATCTAATTGATAAATACTAAAACAATTACATAGAAACCTATTAAGTCGGGTCGTTTCGCAATATAACACTGGGTTTGATCGAATAAAAGAATAGGCCCAACAAAAGTTTTCTAAAGGAACCAACCCCCCGCCCCTCACATAACCATCCTCATATGTATAATGTATGAGGCCCCAACCCCCCAAAAACCACACTCTCGCTCATCCAGACGAGGCTTAACCTAAGTGCCTCTATCACCTTTGCACTCATGCCAAGCTAAGATCTCGAAATGCACTAATTGTACAAGTTCTATCGGAGAATATCAACCATTTCACCAACCCATACTTTCTCAATTCTCAAGTGTAAACGAATATATTATGCAAGTTATTACACCGAAAGCATGCTAACCTTGATTAGAAAACTACATAATCTCCTTTTAAAATCAACTAGGCACATGTTATTTAGGGAATTGTGACCATGTAAAGGGACCAAAACTTTACCCCGCCATCTTACCACCTTCCGGTTTCTTCAAAAAAAATTTTAAAATTTTTCAGATTTTTTTTGTTTTTATTATTTTATTATTATTATTATTATTATTATTATTATTATTATTATTATTATTTTAAATTTTGAAAAAGAAAATTCCCCCATCCCCACACTTGGGATACATTGTCCCTAATGTATGGTTTTGAGAAAATAAAAACGAAGACACTACTAAGTAAAACTCCACTTCCTTCCATGAAAAACCCGGGTTGTTCCCAACACAGTGTCGAAGAGAAATCCATAAGAATTTTCCCACACTTGGTTTTTGCTAAGATGGTAGTTTAAAATACCAATATAACAAACAAACTAGAAATTATAATGCAAAATAAAAAATAAAATATACAAAATGTACAATTACCACTTTTTTGAAACTTTTATGACATTCAAGGTGGGTGACTGGCCCACTCCCGTGCAGCTTTTTCGTTATAAGCACGCTCCTTTTCAAGCAATTGTTGCAAGTCTTCCGGTAAACCAGGGTCAGGCCCGAACATCCTCATCCTCCACCATGGATCATTTAGGTTAGGTGGATGTCTCATTTTCGTCTTTTTTGGTCGGCTACCTTTTTCTGCCGCCTTCTCACTCTGTTGATGTTCAACTTCTTTCTTCTCAACTAACCTGTCAATCAAAAAACACTCCACTTTCGTGTGATCCTTGCTCAAGGATACACACTTGTTAATAAAATCCGCCTTCAGGCTTTCATTGTCAACAAGAGTGTCAGTAGTACTTTCAAATAATAATAACTGTTTATCACGATTCCCAAATTTAATTCCCAATGTCCCTTTAGCACAATCAATCACTGCAAGTGAAGTGGCAAGGAAGGGTCTACCCAATATGACTGTGGGTTGTGTGTTAGTTACATTTTTAGCACAATCAAGCACTAAAAAGTCAACTAGGTAATAGAAATCCTCCACATGTACCATCACATTATATATCATTCCTCGTGGAAGTGTATGGGTTTGATCCTCTAAAACCACAGTGGTGTTTACTTTTTGTAACGGACCAAACTCATACTGATCATATAAACTACCGTGCATGATACTAACACAAGCTTCAAGATCTAGCAGCGCCCGATTATTTTAAATTCACCAATTTGGATTGATAAAAGGGGCACTCCTGGGTCTTGAAGTTTACTCGGGATAATATTATTATCAACCCTCTCATCCCTTATTTTGGTTAATTTTAAACATTTATCACAAGAACAATTTTCACAAAAAGATGTTTCATTCGGTTGTAATTCAGAGTTATTTTGAAAAATTGTTTCATAATTAACCACATTTTCTATCTCATCACTAATATCTTCCACCATCCCCTCAACAAACTGTGGTGTTGGATCACTTTGAACACTAGAAATTTCAAAATTAGGTAAAAGACTTACCGCATTGATATGCACGTTGTTCCCCTTCTTTAAACTCGAGCTGTTTTTCTTTAAATTCACCACATCGGATGCAAGTTGACCCATTTGAGTGGTCAACGATTGAGATGGCTTTGTCACGGACTTCAACCTTTTGCATGCGCACGTCATCAATTTGATTTCTCCTTTGCATGTATTGTTGCATCATCTTTAACATGTCCATAACTTCATTCCCATTTGACGAACTTTGACCCATTGACCCACTTTGACCACCACCTCCTTGACCTTGGAACCCTTGATTATTCCCGCCATGAAAATTACCTTGATTGTTATATTGTTGGCGAGGAACATAATTTCCTTGATTCCCTTGGAAATTCGGGTTATATTGAGTGGTCGGGTTTCCATATCGTAAATTTAGGTGATTTCTTAACCCGGGGTGGTAGGTGTTGGAGTTCATGTTGTAATTCCTACCACCTCCCCCTTGAAGTGCATTCACCTCTTCCACCGGTGCTTGACCTACCACACACACCTCCGAAGCATGACCCAACTCGTTACAATTTGTACAAACATTAACTACCTGATTAGTGGTTTGTACATTTCCTTCTTCCACGGCTTGCACTTGAGGTCTACCAATCGTCGGTCTTGCTCTTCGTCCGGTTTAGGCCTTTCTCTTTGAAGTAACCGCCATTTGTTCCAAATATGCCCAATCATCTTGTTCATAATTGGTACCAAATGTGCCATTCGAGATCGAACTCAAAACTCGTTCATCCTCCATACTCAAACCCTCATGAAACGCATTCAACAATTCTCATAAAGCAATACCATGATGAGGACAATTCTTGATCTTCATATTGAACCTCTCGAATGCTTCATGAAACATTTACCCCGATTGTTGTTGGAAGGTTCTCACACTTCTTCTCGCATCGTTAGTCTTTTGGGCCGTATAGAATTCTTCCAAAAATCTTTGTTGCATTTCGGCCCAAGTATAAATAAACGCGGAAGGCAAAGTGTAAAACCATCTCTTTGCCTTGTCTTCCAATGAAAACTGAAATAGAAACAACTTCACCTCATCCGATGTAAAACCTTGACCCCCAATTGTGTTGCAAATGGAATCATATGCCTCCAAGTGGAAGTAAGGTTCCTCTGTTGCTAGACGCTTATACTTCGGAAGACTTTGAAGGGAATTGGTTCTTACTTCAAATGTCCTCCCTTGTTGATTGTGAGGGATAACCACCGGAGACGGATTATTAGTAATTATGGGTCGGAAATGTGCGTCAATCCCCCTTACCATCTCTCTTGCATGCCTTCTAGGTACCCCCATTGGTACTTTTGGTTGACCTATTTTCCTATAAACGGGCTTTGGTTGCGAAAAGTTGTTGAAACTGTGGTTGAGGCATTTGTGGTTGGAATTTTTGATCTTGAGGTTGCCCTTGTGGTTGTTGAACAATTGGTGGCGGTTGAACTTGATTAACAACAACCGGTGGTTGTTGTTGAGCTTGTTGTTGAACCGGTGGTGGTGGCACGTTTTGTTGGACAACCACCGGTTGTTGTTGATTAAACCCTTGCACCGATTCCGGTTGTTGCCATTGACCATAGGCCAAATTTCCCGAAAAATGTTGGAAATAGATGGCAATGTGGATGATGTTGCGTAGGTGTATTGAGCAGGGATGGGTTCTGTTGTGGGTGGTGGTTGCAATTCACTTGATGCTGTAGGTATAGTAGTAGTGATCAGTGGAGGTGCATTTGGTGGAGGTGTAGTCGGGATTGGTTGACCCGAAGTGAGAACTGATGATTCCATGGTGCTGTTCGATGTAATTGGAGAACTAAGAAGCTTGTTCTCTCTGAGTAGGACTCGGTTTCTTTGAAGTGTTCTATCAATCTTGGAATCAATAACTAGCGGTGATGACCTGTTAGAGCTTCTAGTATGCATACACCTGTAAGTACCTGCACACTAACACAACCAGCGTAAACCCGAACAAACAAAACCTACTAAAGCTAACACACGTTGCACACTACTCCCCGACTGCGGCGCCAAAATTTGACAAGAGATCGAAGACTCACCCAAAAATAAACCGAATACAACTAATTAGATAGCAGTAAGCGGGTATCGAACACAGGGAGTTTGTGGAAAGTGCGTTATTAAGTAGCACAGTAATTACTCTATATTAAACTAAGTGCAAAAGTAAATTCAAATATTCGGTTGTTTGATTTGAATAACAAAAAGAACTAAAGCAATTTAACGGGTTTTAAAACAATACGAGAAAATATGCCTTCCCTCGGTTTCAGGTTTCTACGAATGCCAAAATAAATGTTTAAACTGAGATGAACAATAAAGATATAGTTCGTGCTTATGCAAACGATTGTGATAATTGAAGACTAAGTACTTGGATTGTAAATGCAAGGTAATCACTCAAATATCAATTAGATTATCTAACCCCGAATCCCTCCCGATTAATCTCGATTGCTTACAGAACCAAGAATTGACTGCTTAGAACACGAACTCAATAAACTAACAATCTAACAATCAATTCATAACACCATAATAATGAAATCAATAAGATCAAACTATTATCTCAGAAATTGCATAAACATTCAATCAACATTCAAAAAAAAACCTTACAATCCGAGGGAAAACACAAAGAGAATTAGCCGAGCATGATCCGGTTCATCATCCCTTCAATTATAGTAATCATACGAATTAAAAACACCAAATCAACAATTGGAATCACCTAACTATTATTCTTGGACCCAAAAATCGCCCCTAGGTCGTTCCAAAGTGTTAGATAGATGAAAAGACACCCAAAAACGGAATAAAAACAAGTATTTTCGGCATTTACAGCTCCGCACCGTGGCCCGCGGTGGTCTCCACGGTCTCCAGAACGCCACGGTACGGTGTAAACTATCGTTTTTGATCAGTTGGACCATGGCCCACGGTGGAGCTCTTTCTCATTTTCTTGTTTTCTTCATATCTTTCTCGTTTCAAATCCGTTTTCTTCACCGTTTTCGCCCACGTTCTCGTAATTCCATTTTCTATCTTCTCCTACTTGCAATTATACGAGTAAACGTAGTCATCTAATTCAACAAGATAAACCAATTAAAAACATTATATTAACGGTCTTAAATCACTTAAGGGTTGTTCAATGGACCACCCGTCATAATTCTAGACGGCACTTTGGACAACATGAGATTCTGGATGTATGATAATGTAACTGCCACAGTTGTTGTCAAGTTGGAGAAAGGAAAAGGGCAGTATAGATTTGTTGATCCAAGAGACTTACTAAAGTGTGGAGAAAAGGACATCAAGACCCTTACTACATTCTATATAATTGATGATCCGATCTTTGAAACGGCTGCTAAAGAATTCACTGGTATGGTTTCTTCTATTATCAGATGCAGGTTTTGGGCTGGCACGTTGAAAGATGCTGATATTGACTACATGGAGCATGATCGAAGACCAAGCTACAACCAAGGGGGAGATTGTTGGGCCTAGATTATAGTGGTATGTACTTAGTCTATCTTATATTTGGGTTTGGCTTGTATGTTGGGCTTGGGCTACGGGCATTGATGTAAACCGAGATCCCTTGGGATATCGGTGGGCTTTTGGTTAGGTGTTGGGCCAGTAGTGTTTGCTCCCTATATATAGAACATTTATTGTATAGGGTTAGGTTGTTCGTTCACTTGTTTGTTTGGCCGTCTACGTGTTTACTAGACGTGATTGTAATAGTGCTTAAGCACCTAACGTATTTTAATAATACGTGTGTTTTGAAGCAATCCTCGTGTTACGTATTTGTGTTTGTTTGTGTTCATGAGTCACCAAGTGTTGGTATTCCGCACCAATACTTGTTTGTTGATATTATAATTGTAGTGATCCAGATTCGGGACTTACACAAGCATAAGACGCCCTGATGCCATGATAAAATTGGTATTTTTCTATATCTCAAATAAATGATTACAAGAGAATATAAAGATATTGCATAAATATATTGCAAAAATAAATCTTCTCCATTAAAGGGCGCCCACTTTATATACATACATACATACACACACACACATACATATATGTATGTGTGTGTGAGAGATGGAGAGAGGGGGCCCACCAAAATACCCCCACTTTTTCCGGGCGTCCGAACGACCGGCAAAACAGCGCCCCACCACCAAGGGCGCCCCTTGGTGGTGTTCAGCGCCCAAGGGCGCCTGCCATCAACCACCACCGCGCCCATAGCGGGTGGTCTTATGATTTAACAAATGAAAGACAATTAAAAAAGAAAGAAGAGGTTGTTGCTTTGTGAGATTTGGGCGACGACCGCGACTACTTAAAACAAAAGGAGAATCAACTATCAAGCAAGTAGTCTAGTACCTCAAGCAACTAAGTACACACCTCAGTAAATCTGCAGTTCGGAAGTAAAGAAGGAAGTAAGCTAGCTCGTCAACTAATTTAAACTAGTACAATAGTAACTAAACTATTTTTATTTCTTTTTCGATGAATAGTAACATCATTTGTGTTTTTGTTTCGTTCTTTAGTGTGAGTTGCTAAACTTGTTAAACTATCTAGGTTTGGATGATTATTGAATGATTTTGATGGTTTTTGGTTTTATTTATCTTTTGGCTTAAATCAGGGTCGTCTTCGAGAATTTAAATACCTCTGCCGAGCCGAAATAAAAAGGCCCGTAGACCTTAACGAATAACGAAATATATAAGCTAATTTTTATAAACGACGATTAATGTTATAACAAAAATATAATATGAATGTAATACCCAAATTTTTGAAACCCTAAAACTTAATAGTTATACGAGTTATTAATACAAAATTTATTAAAATTAATATAGTTATTTTAATATATACTCAATTTTTTAAATTGTTTAAAGAATTTTAAATAGTATGTTGAAATAAAAGTTAACGGTGAAGCATAACTAAAACAAAACTAAAAGGGGCGAGTATGTAAATAATATATTTAATTATGAAATAAAGATCATGTGTTATTTTTGTCATTACTTGAAACTTGATTATGTTGTCATCTTCTCCACCAAGACTTTCCGACAAACATATTTTTCCGGTGACTTTTTAACACCAAAATTAACGACCGATTCGACCAATTGACGATGTCGTTTGACTCAAATCTTTTACATATCAATCATATATATGTATAAGAAAGTTAGTGCCCCCGAAATTTACGTGCCCCGCCGGGGGGTGAGGCTCGCACACCCCCCGGGCCAACCCTGGCTAGAATGTTATTATTGAAAGTTTATGTTTAATCATGATCTTTGGTGTATATGAATATTGTTTATGAGATAAAATTTTATTTTTGTTCCTCTTGTTATTCTGTTTGATTACTTTAGTAATTATTATGTAGAATTTTTGGTTTTGATCATCTTCGTGTCTTTGATGTGATTGTGGTTGAAGTAGGAATAAGAAACCACATGATACAACTTGTGATATGGTATAATTCAGTGTGCTATTTATCTTAAGACATGAAGGTGATAGATTGTCAATTTCATCTTGTACATTGTTTAATTAGGATAGGGTTGCACGCGAGTGAGCTTTACCTATGCATCCTCAATTCTTGTGATTTTGTGTATTCGACAATGTTAGATGGAATGTTCCCTTAATCTCGCGAATTGCAAGTACCAGTTCTTTGAGGATACAGCGTTGTCGTGACCGGAAGGTGATACAACATTATGAACCTTAACATTTTGTGTGTTGAGACCGGAAGGTGATCCATTCCATTATCTCGGCGAGCATTACACAACCCTTAGGCTCATTTAGGTGAGTTAATAAGCTCGGGAGGAGATCTAATAACCCTGAGTGTTTCTCGAGTTAGTTGTATCTTTCGGTCTGTGCCAGTTGATTAGTTAATCACGGGTATAGTCGAGTCCTCAGGAGGATTCCTTGCCTAAGTTAATTATTTTAGTTACTTCAAAATTCCGTCAAATTACAATCAGTTAGGACCCGATAGAGGTTTAAATAACAACATATCTTCTTGTGACAGTGGCAACTACATATACATAACAAATATCTTAACTAAGCATATGTAAGCCAAGAATCGTGAAAGAAGTTCATTCTATCATTACATCAATCAATTCTCCAACTAGAAATGAACCCTCAAATCAACCATCGATGATTAGAATATCTCGACCCAAAATGGATGAAGATGATGATGATGATAAAAGAACCAAAAGTCAAGGGAGATTTTGTAGGTGATGAAGCTCCTTAATGCGAAGAGGTCTGCTTAAACTACATTACCAAGTTCACGAGTTTAATCCATCAATTTCATAATTTTAACCCACTAAAAACACTCATTCGTGACTCTATCATGTTGCTGAGAGGCCTTAACTTGAGTTGAAAAATGAGTTGAGCATAATGTTAGGAATGTAAGACTAAAATGACATAAAACAAAGCCACGTTTGCTCAAAAATATAAATAATGAATTAAAATGAAAATTTAACCAAATCACATACGAAGACATAATTTACTCTATATAATTATTTCAAGAAATCTCTTTACTGTTTTTCTTCTACTTGTAGAAAACAATGTTTATATGTACCTTTAAATATATAAAAAGCCATTTTCCCATAAGGTGACCTCCACACGTCCTCTTATCCTTATTTGCGTTTATATTGTTTATTTGTTATTATTTTAGTATTTCACAATCTTTATGTTATTAATAGTCGGGTAAAATTAAAATACAAAGTATAAATGAGAATGATGAGAAGAAATCTAATTCATTGATTTTAAATTTGGATGGTGTAGATTAATTTAAAAATAAAAGTTGATGAGAAGGACATTGAGGTAATAACCCACTTATAATGATTTTCTCTCTTCATATGCAGGGCACATGTCAATTCTTTCATCATTTTAAAACGTATATAACTTTTCATACGACATATTTTTAGAATTTTTTTTTATCATAATAACAAAAGTTTTTTAATCTTTAATATGAATATCATATTGTTATATAAAAATATAAAAGTCAGTGGGTTTTTTATATTGTGTTATTTGGTTGTCTATTGTGTTTTTTAAATGAGTTTTTTATGCATTGTGTTATAGAATTTGGTCATTGTGTTTTTCAATTAGTATTCATATTAAAGATAGAAAATAATAACAAATATTAGATCATTGTGTCTTTTTGTTCGTCATTATGTCTTTATGCTCAACATTTGTCTTTCTATTTATCATTGTGTTTTAGTCATTGTGCTCAACATTCACTTAAGTTTAGAAATATAATATTATGTTCATTGTGTATTACGTTTAAGTCATTGTGTAATATGTAGATTTCATTGTGTTTTACGTTTCAAGTCATTGATTTATATGTATTTACCATTGTGTCTTACGTTTGAGACCATTGTATTATATGTATTCATTACTGTGTTTTACGTTTCAGGTTATTATGTAATATGTATTTATCATTGTGTTTTATGTATTAGATAATTTGTTGGTATTTTTCATTATATTTACATTTTATTACACAATGATGTTATTAGTATTTAAAAAAAACACAATGGTCAGTTGAAAGACACAATGGCGAAAAAAACATATTGACAAACAGAAAGACACAATAATGAAAAAAAGACACAATGGTAAGCAAAAGACACAATGATTTATTTTTTTTTATTTTTATATAACAAAATCATACTCATATTAAAGATAAAAAAAACACTTGTTATTATGGTGAATTTTATTTAAAAAAAATATCATATGAAAAAGTTATAAACGTTTAAAAATGATGGAGGAATTAAAATGTGACTTGCATGTGAAGAGAGAAAATGTATACTATTACTTTTATACCATTTTCCTTTAGTCTCTGCTTGACACATGTCAATTAATTATGGCTTCTAACACTTCTCATTTTTGTTGACCTTTGTAGAATAACTCAACCCATTAAGGCCATACGCTATGGGGCGCCGAGGAGGCGGTTTTTTGGGCACCGAGGGCGGCGAACACTGCAGTGGGGTGCGGTTGGAGGGTGGGCAGCGAGGATCCGGTCTTTTGAACGGCCGACGCGGTTGAACAAAATTGGTGGGGCCCCTCCGTTCAACGACTATTTTAAAACAGTAAAAAAAATATTATATATATATACTAGTTTTTATCCCCCGTATTATAGGGGTTGTTTTATATTATTTGTTTATAATATTTATTTATTTTTTGAATTTTTATCTTTTTTTATTGTATGAAAGTTAATAATATACTTATGATTTGATGATAAATTGTTTCACAAATAAATGAGATGTTATAACCCGGTTTAAAAGCTAAATGAGTTTGATGAGACCAAAGACCCGTTTATTTTTTACTACATATTGGTTTTTTAATTATAAATAATATATATATTTTTTAAATAAATCATAATATTAACTTTTAGTATATCCCTACTTTATAAGATTGTTATATCAAATATTTGGTGATATTAGTATTTAATTTAATGAGATGTTATAACCCGTTTAAGAAATATATGGGTTTGATAAGACCCAAACCCATGAATTCTGATCAAATGCATGAGAAATCTTCATTTAAAAACCAAGCAAATCTGGTAACTCCAAAATTGGGGGGAGCGACCACATCGCGACACCTAGGATTTTTGGGTTTTCGTTTATATATAATATAGATATAGATATAATATCATTCACTCAAACTTAAACATCTTAAAAATTATCTACAAACTTATATAATTTTCTCCAAAAATTGTCTTCCGACTCTTATTCAACACCCGACTTCTACCCTCATCCCGACATTATTTCATACTCGGATTCTGAGGATGAGGTGATATTTCGTGTTATTCTAGATGTTGCCCGAGTCTTAGTCAAGCATTGCGAAACCACACAACCGCAAACAAGACGTCCTCATCGACCACGGGATCGTGTAGGTTCTCATGAACGTTTGATGCAAGATTATTTTTCGCCGGACGTGACTTTTGATTCAGAACAATTCCGGCAACATTTTCGGATGAGTTGCCAACTTTTTTTACAAATTGTTGGTGATTTAGAACGCGATCATATTTTTTTTCAACAACGGGATGACGCGAGAGGTAGACCAGGTTTTTCTCTATTGCAAAAATGAACGGCGGCGATTCGTCAACTCACGTACGGGACCGCGAGCGACGCCATGGAAGAGTATTTACAAATGTCGGAGACAGTGGCTCGTGAAGCCCTTCACACGTTCTGCGAATGTGAGTATTGTTATCATTTTTAATATGTATTTATAAATCCTCTCAGTTTAAATGCAAAATTAATAAACTGATCTTAAAAAATTAAAATTAGGTATTCCTTAACTATATCATAAAAAATATTTGAGGAAACCAACTCAAAACGACATACAAAAAATATACGAGGTGCAAGAACAGATACACACATTGGGATTGGGAAGCCTACCCAGTTGTTTGGCAAGGTCAATATCATCGGGGTGATCATGATGGACCAACAACTATTCTTGAGGCTGTTGTGTCCGCTAATCTATGGATATGGCATGCGCTTTTTGGATGCTCGGTGCAAACAATGATATAGCTGTGATAAATGTGTCTCCCTTTTTTGACCGTCTCGTAAACGGAGTTGGACCCGACACCTCATTTTCCACGGATGGGGTCAACTACGAATACGGGTATTATTTAGTCGACGACATTTATCCGGATTGGGTCACGTTGGTTCATAGCTTTATGTGCCCGACTGATGATAAACGAAAATATTACAAAAAAAAAAATACGAGTCGGCCAGAAATGACATCGAAAGGGCATTCAGGGTGTTAAAGAAACGTTGGTCTATAGTTAGACATCCGGCTCGTATTCAGCAAATGGATAAGTTACGAAATGTAATGTACACTTGCATTATCTTGCATAATATGATATTTGAGGACTCGGGTAGAACAATATGTCAAGAGGAGTACAACGATGCGCCGGATCCGATGACAATGTAAATGAAGATGAGAAATTTGCTAATTTATAAAGAATACGAAAAAAGGAAACGAATTTCAGTGTTCAATCGGATTTGGTTGAAAATATTTGGAGAAACAAACAAGAAAACGGCGGCGGTGGCGGTTACGATGACTAGAGGTGCACAAAAAACCTGTACCCGGAACCGGACCCGAAAAAAATACCCGGAACCAGTTTTTTTAATACACGGGTATTCTATACCCGAAAACGGAACCGACCCTACCCGTAGGGTATGGATAGAGTATGCATTTTGAGGTCAATACCCGTACCCGGAACCGTACCCGATTTATACCCGTAAATACCCGGACCCGATCATACCCTATACCCGATACCCGGTTATACCTGATACCCAATACCAATTTTCTAATACCCGAAATAATACATGAGTTTTTATATTATATTTTTATGTTTACTTCACAACTTTTATGTTTAAGTTTTTTTAAAATGCATATTATTAAGTAAATAATTTGTACTTAAGTGGATTTATGGTTTTTGAAATATAGTTTAATTATTTTTATAAATTACAAAGCAAATTTAATTTTTTAACAAATTTAAAAAATGAATAAATAATTTATAAATTCAAAATCGGGTATTAATACCCGGTCGTACCCGGTTTCAATACCCGAACCCGATTATACCCTACCCGGGTACATAGGGTTGAGTTTTTCTCGTCAATACCTTACCCGAACCCTACCCGGTTTCTCTCAATACCTGATTTTCTAATACCCGATCATACCCGGAACCGGTTTCATACCCGAACCCGGTTATTAGAAAAACCCGATTTGTGCACCTCTAACGACGACTAAAAAAGTTGTTTTTTAGGTATATGTTTTTAATTTTAATTTAGTTTGTATTTTATAATTATTGTATTTAATATATTTGTTTTTTTTATTAAATTTATAAAAAATATAAGAAAAATTAAGGGGCTTCGAAGCCCCGTCACCATAGAGGAGCATCTTTAGAGTGAGGCTTTGAAGCCCCCAGTGCCCACGTGACGCTGACGTGATACTGGGAAGGGTCTTTAAAGACTCTCACCATAGAGGATGGCCTAATAGTTTACTGATTGTTTATGTTTATTCTCCATTTTAATTACTCTTGTTTCCTTCTATATAGATTCCATTAAAAAAATCATCCTTAGATATGATTTGAAGTCGACTCTTATAGGAAAAGTCTCATCATTTGAAACGTAGGCCTGATTTGTCAAGACCCTATCTTCTCCATACCATAACAATAATTTTATTTACAGAGATTTTACCTTTCTATTTTTTAAGAAAAACTAATGCGTTAGACCGGCTCTAGCAATTAGACCGGCTCTAGCAAATTGCTATAGCCTAAAACCAAAAACTAAAACACAAATGGAAACAACAAACAACGACTAATCAATGTACCCAGTTACAACGAACCTCCACGATAATCGGATCACCCTTGAACACATTTCCGTTTCCAAACACTTTTCCACCAATACAATGTTAATAAAACCGCACACACCGTCTTTTTCGATTGTCATGAACATTCTCGCCGAATAGACGGACCAACATACTATTTATAAATCCCGTTAATACGTAAATACTTTTTAAAACACTTATAAGTTATAACGTCATCTTATTCTACTCAACGTTGAACCAATCCGACCAGTAAACCAGCATTCCTACATATCCGGTTTCAGTTTCGGCTTCCCATTAAATTGTTGCTATTGTCACCCTTTTTGGCTTTGTTCACCCTTTTACGCTTCTTTGTTGGAGCTACATTTCTGGTCCCACCATCCACCCTAATTCATTGAACCTTCAAAATCAAAACCCCAATTTCATTTCATCATCATTCACAGATCTCTCATCGTCTCAATCACCATCTTCATCATCATTATAATAATAATAATAATCGTAAGTCCTTCTATATGAATATGATTCCTGTGTACCCAATTACTCTATTGCATTCACTTAGCTTTTGATTTTGCTTAATTCGTTCAATATTCTCGATCATCTGTTCAATTCATTTGTGGGTTTTGATGGGTTTTGATCGATACATCGTTATAACTTCAATTTGTAGGTTTTGGGTTTGAATTTGGTGTTGTTGTAAGTTGAATTTGATTGCATGTTTGAAGAACAAAATTAGGGCTTTTTTTTTATTATTTGGGTTGATCTGTTAATGGAGAGTAATATATCATCTGGTAATACGATTTCGGGTTCCGGAGGAGCTTTCGATTTACAAAGCTCTATGAGGGTTCATCATCAATTACAAAACAACCCTTTGAACCTTCATCATCATAATCAGAACCCGAACCCGAACCTTCAGTTAACTAGAGAACAATCAATGATGCTTGGTTCGGGTCACGAGAATTTCCCTCGTCGAATACAGACGATCCAAGACTGCAATCGTCATAATCAAACGATTTCGTTAGCCGAGTTTAATAAAGGCGAAAGGAGAACAGGTGTTGTGAGTGATGAGGATGATCATGAGCATGATGATGAAACCCGAGCCAAAAACGTGAGAATAAATATGAACGTGAATAATTCACAATGGCACCGGGTCAAGTGGAACGATCCGATGGTTCGGCTTTTGATAACTGCGGTTTCTTATATAGGTGAAGATGCTTCGGTTGAGTTTGGTGGCGGGTCGCGAAGGAAGTATTCGAATTTACAGAAAAAGGGTAAGTGGAAATCGATTTCTAAAGTTATGGCCGAACGGGGTCACTTTGTGTCGCCTCAACAGTGTGAAGATAAGTTTAACGATTTGAATAAACGGTACAAGCGGTTGAACGAGATTCTAGGAAGGGGTACGTCTTGTGAGGTAGTTGAAAACCCTGCACTTCTTGAAGTAATGGATCATGTTCCCGATAAGTTGAAAGAGGAAGTTAGAATGATATTAAGCTCTAAGCATTTGCATTATGAAGAAATGTGTTCGTATCATAATGGGAATCGGTTACATCTTCCTCCCGATCCTGAACTACAACACTCGTTAAGGTTAGCTCTTAGAGCTCGAGATGATCACGAGAATCTTGAAGACGATGAAGATGATCAAGATCCGTACTTGGATGACCATGATGAATATTATGACCATCATCATCACCATGGTGACGGATCTTCAAAGAGGGTGAAACAAAGTGATGATTTTCAGGTGAAAAACGTGCAGCCGGATGTGAATCAAGAAGGTGGGAAATCGAGTATGTTGCAGGATCAGTGGGTGAACAATCGGTTGATACAGTTAGAAGAGCAGAAGATACAGATTAAAGCTCAGATGTTGGAGTTGGAGAAAGAGCGGTTTAAGTGGCAGCGGTTTCAAAGGAAGAAAGATAACGAGTTGGAGATGATGAGAATGGAAAACGAGAGGATGAAGATGGAGAATGATCAAATGGCGTTGGAGTTGAAGCGTAAGGAGATGTCTGCAGATCTTAATCAATAAGGTTTTTGGTTATAAAATAAAAAGGATGATTAAAAATAACTTATTTTGTTTTCCGTTTTTTGGTTTTGGTTAGGTGATATTTGTGTTTATCGAAGTATGAAATTGTGTCGTCTTAGTGTCATCTGTTAATTACTGATTAGTGACTGCATATGCGAGTTTTTGCATCATTGGTAGGTCTTTTGAGTAGTCGAAGCACGTCATAACATAATTATGAAGTGGCTTATTTGAATCCTGATAGGTTTTTGAGTAGCTTGAAGCACCATCATAATATAATTATGAGTGGTTGATTTGATTTGATAGAAAAGTTGATATGTAAAGAGACTTGAGAGCAATCTTACACTTGTCAAAACAGTTTTGAGTTTAGTCAAATATTAATGGAATATCAAATACAATTTGAACACCATCATTAAAGTAGTCAATGAAATGGTGAAAATGAATGTGACTTTTATATTACAGACTTTTCTTGTGGTGTAGACATGACTCAAGTAACTACTAGAAATGAAACAAAATTAAAAATCACATCATTGAGACATTTAACAATTGAGATTTTGGTTCATTCTTTACCACAAGTAGCCAACAGTCTTTATCTCCTCCACCAACCTGGAAACTGAGATGTTTTTTTTGTTATTTAAGACTTCGTTATTACGACCTTTACATGGCTCCATAGGCACCAACATGTTAAAACGATTGCTTGCTCCAATTTTCTCTTTGGTTTAGTCCATAGGTAAATTTTTACGATGTTCCGGCATGTCTCTAACTGAGAATGCAAAGATGGAAGGAATTTTGCACCATTGACTGATAATATCTCATATGGTGATACCAGTACCCCGTCTTGGTGCCATACCAAACTGATACTGACCAAACATCATCATTATTACTGGTATTTCTTTTTAATGTTTTTGTTTTTGGTATCCTTCGGTCTGGTCGCCGACAAAATTGGTACGGTATTAGGGTATTAGATTTATACCTAAAAAAAAGACATGCTAGACAAGGAACACATGGTGTTGTAATTATCATCCATACAAATTCTTAGTCTTCATTAATAAGAAGCTGAAACAAACAAGCCTAGAAAAGCATGGTATCAGGAGCTCACATGGTGAAATTGTTGTCTTCCAGACCAATGATGCTTCATCCTCATGAAGAACAACATATGAATGACACAATATGCCCAGAGCTTAAAGCTTTATAACCAAGTCATAATTGATAATCATCACATGCCTTAAATGTTTTATGGCACAGCAAGCCATTCAACGAGGCACTCTAGGTTGCTACAATAATGTATCCTTTGGAAACATTACCTTACTATCTCTTCAAAGCTTGATCACGGGATCTAATCATCTAAACCTTGTAACCGGGCTAGCAATATTCTTGTTTATCACATGTTAGATATATGAATCATAAACTAAGTTAAATTTAAATTCAGTGCTAGTATTTAATTTTTATAATATTATTATTATTGGTGTTATCCAGTTCTTAAATCCAGTCCAATCAGTGTATCAAAAGCAAACGGTTTACCATCCGGTATGGTTTTGAAAACATTTGTGTTGTGTTGTAAGTTTAGTTTTGAAAACATTTTTGTTGAATAGTATATGAATATTGTGTATAAAACAATACCAAAAAAACGACACTATAACCACTATCTTGACGGTTAACCCGATAGAAGGGGAATATTACAACTTTCATAATTCATAATAATAAATGCAGTTTCAATTATTACAAAGAAAATGACAACGTTTGTTTTTACCCAATTGGTATGACTTTTGAGGACATGAGAGGGTAGTAGTTATAACTTACAATAAATAAATAAGCAAATATAAATAAATAATAGCGAGCTTTATTGGTGCACTAGGGTATAGCCAATGTTACACACGGGTGGAAAAACATGTCAACAAACATAATAAATTTAAACAACAAATTCATGCATAACTAAGTTATTGAATAAGTGTTACCTTAAATTTAATTTTCAGATTCCAAAAAGTTTAGAAGATCATCAAAATTTGGCTCATAGTTCTCACACTCTAACAACCATTTTACCTTCTCGCTAACTTCATTTTCCAAATCAAAATGTGTCCTTTCTTTTCTAACATTAGCAAGATTTAAGTGATTCAAATCTCTTAAAAGAAACATAGATTCTAATATTGATTTAGGATAGTGCCCGTGTTACACGCGGTGGAACATATTTAAAACATAATATATATGTACATCATATAAATTAAATCAAATGCAAATGTTGTACTTATAAATAATGATATATTTCAATATTGTTCAATATTGTTCCAAATGATAGTATTTGAACTAACAATATATTTCAAACCCGGGTAATATTTAAAACGAAAGTACGAAATAACACGTAGTAGTTGTAGAGATTATAATATTGGATTTAAAATTGAAATAGATTGGAAGATAATTTTGAATTTCGGTTTGTTAATATTAAAGTCTATAACTTATTTTTGTAAAGTTCATATAAAGGTTGAAAATTATAGTCAAATCTTTATTTATTATCATTATTATAAAATAATGTAACATCGAGAAAATTTCGAGTTCAAATTATAAACTTTCCAAAGTTAAAGGACCAAATTTGTCAAATTTTTAAACCTTAGGGTTTAAAACGAAAATTCTGTTGTCTTGTCCTATCGCGATACGCGACAGGACAAAGGACAAGCCCATCGCGTATCGCGACGAGGCTTGGTCAAAGGTTCTAGATAGAGTCAACAGCGATACGTCATCGCTACGTGATGACGTGGCCTGACACCTCTGGCACAAGAGCTGCCACGTGTCCACACGTGGCACACCGTCTGCCACGTGTCCGAACACGTGGCCACACGTGGCACGTCGTCCGCCACGTGGCACACCGTCTGCCACGTAGCGACACGTGGAAGACCTACGTTGTGACTGGCCAGGGCTACGTCGCGATACGCGACGGGTGCCCAAGAGGCCGTCGCGTACAGCGATGAGACTCCAGATTTTGCCTATAAATAGCAAGTCCGGGATCTCATTCCTCCACACCAAAAATCCAGTATTCCTTTCTCTCTCTAACATCTCTTTACACCTCGAAATACGTGCCCTCGATCCACCTCGATAATCGTGCCTCGATTCTTCGTTTTGTGTGCCAACGTTCCTCGAAGTCCGTGCCACCCTCCACCCACATACCAAGAAGGCGTTTGTTAACATGACAATGAGTCTCAAAAAGCGTGCCAACGAGTGTTGAAGATTGGTACTATCATTGGCAATAAGAAGGGACGTTGGTCAAAGACGACAAAGGAAAACCAAGTGACGTTTAAGTGCTACTCAAATTATTCTGGTTTTCATAAGCCTTTAAGGTAAGGCTTAACGCCAATGAATATAATAATAAAATATTATTATAAAGGCTTGAACATTAAGTTGAGGTTATACTCGATACCTCGATAAAAGTAAAGAAAACATAACAAAGAAAGGAACAAAAGATAAGAATATGAATATTGATAAATATATGTGTGTGTAAGTATATATTCTTTGTTATGAAAATATTATTTAAGTAATAATGGGTATTCTTAAATAATAAAAGAAAAGAATACGTTTCTTTGAGAAGAAGAAACGTCGGGTTTCATAAATAAACTAAAGGTTTATAATTACTTTTAAACTAAAGGTTTTCAAGTAAAAGAAATCTATGAACTAAAGGTTCATCGAGGTAGAGAATATAAAATAAGACTAAAGGTCTTAAGCCGGATTGTATATCCGACTAATAAATGGTTATACTCGTACTATAGGTGCGAGATAGCAAGGGAAATACCCTCGGACGGTGTTGAGGCCGATCCCAAAGCGATAAGGTGAATACGCCCCCAAACTTTTACAAACTTGTTTTCAAACGAGTCAAACATGTTATATGAAAATTGTTTACACGTGTTCCTAAAACCATTATAAATAAGAGTATAAGCCTAGCCCTCAGGCTGTAGTATACGTTTTTCTGGATCCTTACATGTGGTAGAACGCTGTGGGCACATCGCACCACGCCTGGTCGTAGGACGCTTTCCCGCGGGAAGCACGACCATTGTGTATACATACGGGTATTTAACTAAGTCGAACGCTGCGGTGTTTGCTGAGGTGACCTAGAGTAGAGACTCGAATATATAAATGTGTTATTTAACTTTGTTATTCCTTAGCCACGATGGGCCGAGGCAAGGCGTAGTCTCGAGGGGTAATAATGTAAAAGAAAATATTTTAGCGTCAGCGTGTTCACCAGCATTCGTTCCTGACGTATTTTGTTTACATTTTACAGGTGACCAAGATTAGCACTTGGAGTATCGAGGTGCTACTTATATATCCGATGGCTCGGATTTTGTTTTGTATAAACTTGAACATATAATGGTGGTTTTGTAATGATAAAACAAGTAATACTTTTATAACTAAACGGGAATCTTTTTATCCCGTCTTTTGTAATTTTACAACTTAAATCCACAAGTTTTACAAGTCTTCCGCTAATATAACGTAACTCTGATTTATTTACACTTGTGGTACCAACTATTGGTCGCACTCCTAGGCCTAAGATGGGGGGTGTGACAAATAAAGTCTAAATCATATACCAAAGATGCATACAATTACTGGAAAGTTAACTTGAATTTGTAATATATATATATATACAATATTGTATATTGTATACAATTACCAAAGATATTTTTTATATATATACAATATTGTATATTGTATATATTGTATATGGTCCTTAAGTTATTAACATTTATAAACACAATTAGATTAAGTTGTTTAAATGTAACAATATATTCAAAATTTAAATGTATATAAAATAATATATTTTAGTCAAATCATCATTATTAATATGGACCATTAATTATAAATTAATAGTTAATCATATACCAAAAATGTTTAGAATTACCATATTTAAAGCATTAACCTCCACTGACCTTAAATACGTAAGGTGAAATTTGAGTGCGTGATCAATTTTATAACTATCCATTACATATACTTATTTATGTAAGATAAAATATAAATAGAAACGATAATAAAATTATGAAATTAGAATATAAATATTAATCAGATAGTTTTGTAAATTATCAAAATATTATCAAAATAAGGTAATATAACTTATCTTTGAAAATTTTAGTCAACTTATTATTTATATTATTGATCATTAATTCTAAAATTAAGTTGTTTAAATGTAACAATATAGTCAAAATTTAAATGTATATAAAAAATATATTTAAGTCAAATCATAATAATTATTATTATGGACCATTAATTATAAATTAATGGTTAATCATATACCAATATTGTTTAGAATTACCATATTCAAATCATTGACCTACATTGACCTTAAATATATAAGGTCAAATTTGAGTGTGTGATCAACTTTATAACTATCCATTACATATACTTATATATGGTGATCAATTTTATAACGATCATAAATTTATTAAATTAAAATATAAATAGAAATCAAATAGTTTTGTAAATTATAAAAATACGGTAATATAAGTTATGTTTTAAAATATAGTGAAAAATTAAATCTACATAAAATAATATATTGTAGTCAAATCATGATTATTATTATGAACCATTATTTATAAGGAAAGTCAATATTCAATATTGATGTTAATTAAAGTATGATTGGGATAATTAAAGTATTTAAATTACAATATTCATGTTAATTCGGTTATTTAAACAAATAAGGAAAGTCAAACTAAATAAATTGTATTAATGTGATAATTAAATATGTACATGAATATACATGATTATTCAAAAAATAAATATACATCAATATAAAAAAATACATCTTATAAAGTCATCATCAATCCGTGAAATTAGATAATATGAATGGGACAACAACTTGAAATAATAAAATCGAATGTTAATATTGATATTATGGATTATTTTAATTATAATTAATAACCGGAAAATTTTAAAGGTGTTACCAGAAAAACGAAATTGTGAGAATGACCATGGTATCTCGAATTTTTTCGTAGAATTTAAATTGAAATTAGGTTGTATGACTCCTGACATTCACCTGAAGTCATAAAGTAGAATATTAATGCTGATGTTATGAAACATTTGATATTTAATTTATAACCGAAAAATTTAAATGTCTTACCGAAAAATAACAAATAATGATAATAACCATGGTATCTCCGTTTTTTATTAAGAAACTAAAATCAAATTTTTCGTAAATCAATCGGTTAGATTACCTGAAATAATAAAGTTTTGTTATAACATTGATATTATGGAATATTATAATTATAATTTAGAACCGGATAATTTAAAAGTGTCTTACCGGAAAAAATAAATAATGATACTGAATATGGATGAAGCTGATTTATATTTAGAACCTAGAAGAAAAACATGTATAACAAAAAAACAGGAAAAATATTAAACTTCAAATAAATATAAAACACCCATTGTTATAGGTATAACGCATAAACGGAAAACTTACCGGAATAACGTAAATACGTAGAAATATTAACTTCGTCGCCGTTTTTGATTTAGAACCTAAACTGATTTTAAAAAATCAGTTAACAATGAAAATAAAGATAAAAAGGTTAGATTTACAATAACCGGAAGAAAATATGATGTTGTCGGAAAAAGATATAACATTGCCGGAAAATCATATAACATTGTTGGCCATTAAAGTATTACATATAACCTTACCGGAAAACGATTAATCTCGATCTACATTACCGGAATATAGAAGATGGTGGATGATGGAGTTAGTAAGCCGATATATATATATATATAGAGAGAGAGAGAGAGAGATTAAAATATTAATATATAAATATAATATATATATATATATATATATATATATATATATATATAATTTAATGATTTTCCTTTTTAGTTAACTTTCACTGTTTAATATTTTGTGAAGATTCTGTTTGGACATGCACTAATATACATATGATTTGTTTCCATTTTTGAGTTAATTTTCATTGTTCACTTCCAATACAATGTGTTTTTTCAATATATAGGATATATTTTTCATTCTTAAAGACATCAATATAGCTTAGTTGGATGGTTTGTGTGCTATGTATTAAGACTTTCATCTCGCTCAAAGCCCAGGTTCGAATCCTAGTCCACGCAACTAATTTTTGATTTATTAAAAAAATGTTTGGTGACTTGGCAATGATGTGGCATTGATGTGGAGAAGCTAGTTGAATGACATGTGAACAATTGATATGGAGAGGCTAGTTGAATAACATGTGTACAAATTGTATTGCTTTAATAGTATGTAAAGATGTTAGTGACATAAATGATAAATGTTGTAGTAGTAACTTTTAAATAAAAAAGAAAGAAATAAAAAGATATGCCAAACATCATTGTTATTTGATTAATACTTTGATAATGATTATTTGATTCGTTGATGAGGCGATAAGATGGTTAAGGTGTAAAATACAAAGTTAAAACTTAAGAGTTTGAAGTCCAAACCCTATAATGTGCACAAATTTAATTTTTCTTTTTATAAGAAAAACACATCATTGTTTACCCCTCATTCGTGTATTGTTTTGTTGGATATATATATATATATCTCCAACAACTAATCCATTACTTGTGGCCTCGTGATAAAAAGACTTGGTTTCTTTGGTAGATATTAAAATTCGATCCCCACTTGTCACTTTTAGTGAATTATGACAATTAATGATTTGAGCTAAGCCATTGTGAGGTTGTCAGTTTAAATCTCGAGCTCACTTGGGTTTCATCACATTGCTTGATATGCCAGAGTTATGCTCTTGTAGCGGCACAACGACTGTCAAGCGGCAGTGAGCGATATGGTTTCCCAAGAAAACGCTCAAGTCAAACTATAAAGCCAACATGAGTAAGATAACAAACTGGTCAAAATGAGACAACAAAACTATCTAAATTTGAAAAATACGAAAACCTAAAACACAAAATTTCAATTCTCTGTCATATGTGTATTATTACCGTATAAATAAATATAATATAATAATACACATTAATGTGAGACATATTTAATTTATTATAGTTGAATGGTCAAGGTTTTTGTTTATACCACAATATATTATTATAAATATTAATATATGTAAACATAAATCGAGCTACATCTGGATAATGGGTAAGCGAACAACAAGCTACGTCCCTATTCCCTTTTGAATCGCAAAACCTATTATATTAAATATTAATCCTTGGTTCCTTAAGCTCCTTCTCCACCCGTTCCAAAATAAAATTAAAATTAAAATTAGCTTAAAATTAAGTATTATATGTGGCAACATATCCGAACGCATAATTAACTTTTTAAATGTTTAAATTAATTTTGTTGTTTATGAGCTACATATGATGTTTTCAAATTCAAAAGCCTTTTGACAAAACTGAAAATTACAAAACTAATTATTTTCATAGATATTGTGTACATGTATATAAATGTAGAGAATCATTATGGTTCTAGTCATAATAAGATATGTAAAACTATTATTGTTTATATGTTTTTGCTCGAGTATTTTATGTTTTGCGATGACAAAACCCAATTGAGGAAGGCGGCATTACTTCTTCTGTCGCTACTGCACGGGTGTGGTATGAAATCGAAATCAGATATCAGTCAATTGCAATCAATCTTAAGTTTTGAACGCAATTGGAACAAATCCGCTTACAAATCCCTATTTTGATTTCTCATAATCTCTACTAATTCCAAAATCATCATTTGAGTTTGATCACTTACCACCAAGTTATCACTAATTTAGTATCTGATTGATTGACTCACCATCAATATTGTAATGAGGTTCTACAGTCGGGGTAAGGTAATTTTCAATTTGTTAATTAATTGTTTGTGCACTAACAGTTGTTAGTTTTATAATTTGTTTTGATTTAGTAATTTTAATTAACTTGTATACAGCGAACATGGTGATCTTAGTCAGGTGACACAAACAAAGTCGCAACTAAAACTAACGAGACAGAAAGAACTTGCATTTGAAACATCTCAACGGGTTCGATGAATGACGGCTAAGGTGAAACCATGTTGTAACAATTCGGGTTTCCCGCATTTCAATTGTAACCGTTACCCGACCCATTTACGGGTCCGGGCTTGATCATTAATAATATTCCCGCATTTTATCGAGTTCAATTGATTATTTTATCAATGTTTAATTATTTATAATAATGTTTTTAGTATTTTGACACATTTAGCCCAAAACATAAGATTTATCTCCTTGGTCCATATTCAAACTTCAGGGTCCTTTATGTAAGTATTATAATATCCCATATTATACAAATGGATACCCATGATCAGACCCGAATCCATATTTGTTTCTTGTACCCGAATGCTTAATCTGTTAACTTAGACCATAATTTTCGCTATAAACGTGTTAATTAATCTCGTAATCATATTGTCATCGTGATCATCGACCTCATCGTCATTATCTATTAGAAAACTTCGGCCAAACTGATAGCCATCATCCGTTTTGAAATTCAAACGAAACCCAAAAATCGATTCTATATAAACGGGATTTTATGATGCAGTTAAACTCACACCTACAATCTCATAGTCGTCGCCAATCATTACCCTAAACTAAATCACATTATCGTGTTCATTTGATCTCTGTTCTTGACCTCCTCGTCGCCGGCTCTGTTATACATTAATTAACCTTTCCCGTACATCATCTGAGGTAAATTGATAGTGTATTAAGATCGCATCAACGTGATAATCAAATGCGCTAAGGCTTAATTGATTAACAATAATAAATTTGGTCAATTAAATTCGTTAGGGTTCATATCAAATCTGGGTTGAATTTGTGTCCGTTTATAACTAATGGTTTCTAATCTTATTTGCACGTTGCTGGTAGCCCAGCTAGTTAAATCATATGAGTCACCGGGAGGGGGGGGGGGGGGGAAGGGGTGGGGGGGCATATCGCGGGTCCGAACTCTGCCAACCCCGAGTTTTTAGTATTTTTGTTTATTTTTCTTTTTAAACCAATTAATAAGTATATTAATAATAATAATTAACTAAAACTATTTTATTGAAATCCGACTATATAACACTTGTTTTCTCACGTCTTTCGTTCGTGTATGTATGTATATGTAAGCATATATGTATATATACATATATATAATAACATGAAAACAAATATTTCTTTTAATACATACATACATATACATATATACATATAGATATATATATATATAGGGTGGAGTTAAAATAAGAAGTGGAGTGTATCTAAGAACTGTAAGAAGTAATCTGGTGCGTTAGATATGTTTATCTGATGGTGGATATGAAAAGTGTGTTTATTGGGTGGTCTGATTTGTTTTAGCTAAGGTGTGTTTATTGTGCGGTGTGTTTTATTAGATATAATGGTGAAAACAAACTTTCTATACTTTTTAGGAAAAATCTACTTCTTCTTATAACCTTGCTATATATAGAGAGAGAGGGGGGGGGGGGGAGGTTAACGTAAAATAATCCGTTATCGATGTTAATTTCACGCGGTGGCAGTTTCGTAAATAACCCAAACAGTAGTTCGCGATCAAATTCATCGATTTAAAATCGATTCTTATCCAAATTCTGAACTCCTTAATCTATCTCATCCAATTTCTAAACTCTAATCACAACTTACAGTATGAAATCTCAAAAGTCAAAAACCAAAATTGAAATAGAACGTCACTGAACATTAAAAATCTTTAAATTGATCAAAAATTGATGATTTAATCAATCGATTTGATGTGTAAGAGGCTTTAGAATCATCAATCGATTATGAAAATAAATATTAACACACTTAATTGAGCTATGATTAGGGTTCATGTTTAAACGTTATGCTCAAAGTTTAAACGTTCTGACCAAAATGAACACCAAAATGATGATTTAGTCCCCATTTGTTTTTTTTAGAGATTTAAGTCTGAATCTGAATACCACATCTGAATGTTAAGAGGTGGTTCAAATGTCTGAAATCTGAATCATTAAGAGGTGAAGGCAAGAGACGAACCTCTGGTCGTCGGAGATGGAGCCTAGTCTCCGGGTTAGAAGTTAATGGAGGCCGGAGATAAACGTATGTTTTTTTTGGGTTAAGAGGATTTCATACCCACTAAAATCTCTTACTGGTTCAGATGCTATTAAGACGCTGAACCTCTTAATGCCAGAAAAAAAACAAACAGCCCCACGTCTGATTTCGTCTGACCGAATCAGACGTTTTCCTCTATTCGGAGAAAAGAGGCAAAAACAAACAGGGCCTTAATCAATCGAATTGATGTGTAGAAGTATTTAGATTCATCAATCGATTATGGAATTGCAGAAATAATGCACTCAATCGAGCTCTGATTAGGGTTCAAAATATTATATTTAAACATTCTGAAACAAAACTGAAGACCTATAAACGTTCTGATATGTTCAATGAAGTTCTGGGTGTTAAAAAAAATGAACATCTTTAAACGTTCTAATACTTTTAATGAAGTTCTGGGTGTTCAATAAAAAATGAACATCTTTAAACGTTCTAATACATTCAAAGAAGTTATGGGTGTTAAAAAATTGAACCTCTTTAAACATTCTGATACGTTCTAAGAAGTTCAGGGTGTTTAAAAAAGTTTAGAAGTTCTGAAAAAGCTTAGAAGTTCTGGGTGTTCAAAAAAGTTTAGAAGTTCTGATAAAATTTAGAAGTTTTAATAAGTTCTGGGTGTTAAAAAAAGTTTAGAAGTTCTAATAAAGTTTAGAAGTTCTAAGAAGTTTTGGATGTTCAGAAATTCTAAAACTAACAAAAAAATTAAACACATGTAACATGAAATTGAACACTGAAATCACTTCATATAATCTCGTAATCATCAAATAATTATCAATCGACCTTCAATTTGATCATCGATTCGATCATATGAACAAAAATATGGAACGTCTGCAACTTGGTTTCTGCAAATGGCGTATTTCAATTCAAATTCAATTGAAGTGTGTGTCTGCAAATGACGCCGATGACGATGGTTGAATCGATGCAACGGTTAATTAGGATGGAAACGATTTTGAAATAATTTACAAATTTACCACATCGTGTTTTTTGAAATCTAGGGTTGTGGGTGTCACGTACGTAATGTACGATAATCAATTTTCGTATTATATCCTTTATCTATATATATCGGATCAGGATCATGAGAGAACTTTTTTGAAATTGAGAACTATGAGAACCATTTTGTACCACAAAAACCCCAAAAATAAAAAAAAATCATAAAATTAAAAAAACACAAAAATGAAAAATGTAAAAAAACCAAAATTTTTATTTTATCATCCCGGTTTCATAAAAAAAACTCGGTTTAGCTAAATTATATACACATATGTATAATATATACATATATGTACATTTACATGTTTTTGTATACACATATGTATAATTTAAGATAAATGATACTGTACATATGTGTATATTACGTAACTAAAGATTAAATAAAATTATACATATGTGTATAATACGACATTTTTTTAATTAAATGAAACCGGAATGAAATATAAGAATTTTAGTTTTTTTACTTTTTAAAAATTTTTGTTATTTTTTGTTTTGTGATTTTTTTAAATATTTTTTAAAGGTATTTATAGTGGTCCTGTTGGAAATATGGACCGGTCCGATTAAGTCAACGCGGCCGACCGGGTTGTGACCCGTAAAAGTTACACCTAGGGCAACGAACTAAAATCCGTTTAAAGAGACTAATCGGTGAATGACGAATAATTAACGAGATTAATTATTTATACTATATATAAATAATTAATAATATTTATTCTATATTTAAATAATGATAAAATGGTGAGCTTAATTCAATTCCAACGTGGGCTTAATTAGGAGGGCCGGCTTTGTTTTTCAAAGTTTATTATTATCTTATCATTATATAATGATTGTGCCAATCATTATGAAAGGCACAAGATAATCAGAAAACAAAACGAAAAAAAACCTAGAAGCCGCCACCAGCTTTGCGCCACCATCACTGCCGCAAAGTTACCTCCGAAACCCAGCCAACTTTAGGCCACTACCGTTGCTCCACGAAGCCTCGTTGATAAGCACCGTTGTAGTAGCTTGTTCGCTTCTGTTCGACGTGTCAATAGCCACCACCGTCGCTGCCGTAGTGCACCGCCGCTGCTCGTTTGTTTAGTTCGTCACCTAGCGTTGTTCGTTGAACCTCGGTGTCTCAACCGGTTATTCATTAACCGAGGTAAACTTAAATATTGTCGGTTTAGAATTATGTTCCTTTGGTTGTTTCGTATCGTACTTGTATCGTATGTAACCGGATCCTGTACGGTTTCGTTAAATGGTGATTACTCGTTTTTATATTCCGCTGCGTATTCATATATTAATGTGATTAATAATTATGAAACTAATCTTATTAAACCGGGTTTAATTGTTAAACCGTTGACTGATCACCACTGGAACCCAACAGGTCCAAGATGGTTCTCAAAGTTCTCAATTTGCAAAGGGTTCTCTAAATATACTTATAAAACTAGTAATATTTTTAAATGATATATTTTATTTTATATACGATTAACAAACTAATAATTTTATATATTATATCTTTATATATAGTATTATATTAATTATGATTAAAAAAGGGGTATAATATTAACTTAATAATGATTATAATTATCGAGCTCTCATAATCGATATTGTACATTAACTTAGCGTATCCGTATTCCCATTTTCCTGTATAGGCTTTACCGTCAACGCGTGGTTTCCGCATATCATCATTCTTAATATTCTCTTTCACCTTTCACATTCCCCTATTTTACTTGTTTTCAACATTTTGGGGACATATGCGTCAACATATTATTTCTCTTTATATATATACTCAAACTACAACTATTGTCTTATGTGTTAACAATTTTGTACCATACTTGTTATGTGCTTACATGCTTATTGTGAATCTCATTCGGGAAGGTTCAACATAATCTCATAATAGTATAATCATACGCCAGTTGTGCTTCTCAACATCTCATTTATCTTTGCTCATTAGTTAAATTGTTTATCTCATATGACTTGTTGGGAATATTTGTTTTTATATATTATATGTACATTAAACTGGTGTGTTGCTCACTCAACCTTGTGTTGACAAATCTACTTTATTTTAAACGCATATGCAGGTCATCGTGTGATGTGAAGTAGTTCAAGTTGGAAGATCACTTAAGGAATGAAGTTATAGAAATTTAAATGAGACAATTGTTTTATGGTTTAAGTTTGTTTGATGCAATATTTATTTTTGTTTGGATATTGTATTGAATATTTGTTTTATTTGAATTTATTAAATAGATATTGATCTCAAATGTTGCATGATAGTACCTTGAGAGCTGTGGACAATCAGTTCACGCCCCGGCATTTCCGTCGTAAGTTTGGCTGTGACACGTGTCATCTTCTATATAGGTGAGCATGGCAATAAAATCCCGTATTTACTTATATATTGTTTGCTGCTATGATTTGGGCTATAGGTCAAACTCAGATTGGAACTGGTATTTGAAGTTTGTTAACAGCTTTAAAAGGGGCAATTTGTTCTAAGTTTGACACGAGCATGTCAAATTTTGATTTTTTTTTCAAGTTTTGCATTTGCATTAGTGTACAAACTGAAACGGGCCAAGTTACAGGTCAGATATGTCTACTAAGATGACTATGGTTTTCGGATTGTATCCTGGGGTATTTTAGGGATTGCAGACAACTTTGGGTAATTTTTATTTCTTGTCAAAGTTGTTTTGAGTTACAAATAGATTTTCAATTCATTCGCTGACAGGAAACTTAACGTAAAGTTTGCGGGTGTGAATTAAGTTTAAATGCTTCAGTTTTTCCATGTTTAAACAAGTCAGATTTGGGTCAAATCAGCGGGTTTGTGGGCTGTAGTGTGTGAAGTTATGAAATCACAAGAAGCCTAACACTAACTTTGATGGTTTTGATTTAGTCTAAATGGGCTCGGGTTGGTTGTTGATCAAACGTCCGAACATGTGTTACTAAATGTGTCAAGTTCAGGTCGACTCGTTAGTTTTGCTGGTTGAAAAGTTTAACCCTTTATTTATATATACTTATTAAATGGTTTAATGTTATGATTTAAATTGACATGTGAAAAAATTTAAAACCCAGATCTGGAATATTTTCAGATCTATGAATTTGTTTGACTTTCATAGAACAGATCTGAAAGAAGAAATCATAGATCTAGAATATTTGATTAACATATCTGAGAACCGAGATGAGAATCAAAGTTTAATTCGTTGTCGTGTCCCACGGATAGCGCCAATGAAGAAACATGGGATGGATCCGGGTCGGATCCAAGTCCAAGTTCCTAGGTCTTCGAGATGAACGAACCGACGACTCCGCCCTCTTCTCCGGTTGCTCGAGATCTGCCATAGAAAAGTGGGGGTGTGGAGGTGACTGCTAAGAGTAAACTCTTTTTTACAGACACAAAAATATGTGGGAGCCAAGGGTCCAAGAGAAGAACCTTCAAATGAATGATGAAGGCTCCTTATATAGAAACTCCATGGCTACCATCATGAACTCTAACCTTTATTGGGCCAGACCGGTTAGGGGTTACCTCCACAAACCCCCAGCCCGGGCCAAGTTAGTAGACAATAATAATAATAATGTAATAAATATAATATATATTATGTACTAAATAAAAGGTCATACCGGGTTTGACGTACCCTATACCTACACTCGGTTACTCGATTTTTCGCAACTGTAATTTGTTTGCGGGTTCCATCTCCTTGCCGATTATAGCCAACTGCCCTAATAAACCTTCACTTTTGGCATGACAAGTTTTATATTTCTTGTGCTTATGGACTTAACAATCTTGAGGATATGTTTTTTTCTTTTGCCGGCATGCTGCTCTATACGGAAGTTAGAATCTTGGTAACCACCACATAATTTTACATGACTTCCAATCATAAATTCATAATAGCTTCATGTCTAACATCTCGGTTTGTGTTGGTGCTTACTTATTCTAATTGTTTATTCATGTTTTATATATGCTAACGCTTCAATCTGTTTCCTTTCTCCTACGAAGCTCTTTGACCCGGCCCATAATTATCCCATATGGCAAAAATTATTGTATTCACCACCGGTGATCAGCTACATGACTCAACGAATGTTCGATCATGTGTTGTTGCAAACATGACAAGTACTAACCGGTTTAAAGCCAACCGGTTAAGTTGAAACTGATTCGGTTTGGTCAACAAAAGTCACCAATTTATGATAAGTTTATGTTCGGGTTTAAATCGGATTATTGATCAGGTTATACCATTGTTTTTTGACCGGTTTTGACATTTTTTTTATCAGTTTTGGCCGGTTTTTGTTCGGGTAACATGTTTCGGTTGAGAGAATTACACGGGCTTCCTAATTTGAACTGTTTCATTTAGTCACAAATAAAAAATGAACTGTTAACATTTTAGAAATAGAAAAACATAGATATAGTTGGTTTATTAACAAACGGTTTAGTCATCCCTCTGTCTCTTTGTATAAACATCAGCAACTAACTACCCGAAAGTGGTTATGACTTATGACAGATCAGCAGTTAGCGTGAGTTACTAATTGGCCAATTTAAGTGATACTAGCGTGTTAGGGATTTTAATGAAATTTGGTATACAAATTATTTTAAAATGCATTCTAATTTTGTAATTCTTTTTTAGTGCATTTTTTGTGTTTTGTTTTTTCTAATTTCGTCTTTGATTCCCTTCTTCAGGTTCAAACATTGGCGGACATTTTGAATGCAAACTATAGTTCCTGGGGTTAGAGATTTGCTGCAATGATGGATATTTTAAACAAGAGCTGGTAACTTTAGCATGCTGTATATTTTGAACTTTACATTTTGAATGCAAACTATAGTTCCTGGGGTTAGAGTGTGGGTTGGTGTTGCTTCGTATGATCATTGTAAGGTGGATATATATTTTTATTTCGAATTGCATTTCATTTGTAACTCGTGTTCTTTTCCTGTATGCGCGTGCATTTGGAAGAAATGTATGATACTGTCGATACTAAAGATGATATCAAGTGGTTACGCACTCAAGTAAGATCCAACCTGTTTGACCAACCCATTGTTGCGTGTTCGTAATGACGAGAGAAAACGAGCGACTAAATATTTTATTGTGTATCATCAAATATGTGTTTAAATTTGGTTGGATTAAAGGAATTCTAATTGTGTAATTTTGTTATTGAGTAGAATAGCGTGTCATGAACTACCATACCAACCATCCACCACCACTTAACACACAAACACGCCCGCCAAACAACAAATTTTTTAGTTTAAACAAATTTTATTTAAAAACAAAATGAAATTTCATGATACCAAAAGTTTGTTGGAGGATATTGGTGAAATATACCATTAGTGGTGTCATTATTTGACTAGGAATCACTCTAATCCAACTATCAACCTATCCATCTCAATTAAAATATATCAAACGTTAAAAAATATAATAAACTTAACAAACTAATATATATGTATTAAATCAAAACAAAACTTTGTTGAAATATAAAACAAATTGTTTCAAAAATAAAACTGAAAACAATTAAAACCAAAAACCTAAATGAATCACGTAACACGGGAGGCTAAAAGCTAGTATAATATATTATATCGTGAACATTCCAACTATAAAAGTAATGGCACTTGAAAGACGATAGGCACGATAAGGATACAAGAGTAATTTGACATAAAATAACGCCCAAAAGGCAAAAGGGGGCTACATGGGGCGGCTTCTTTTAACTATATTTAGCTGGACAAACAAATAACCAACTCATTATCATTTTCGTCCTCTCCTTACCCCTCTTTTATCTTTCCTTTTTTGGCAACTCCTCTTTTCACTATCTATCAACATTTTTAAAGCCAAACCAACTCAAATGTCTCTTAAATTCTTATTATTATATAATAGAACACTATTTCTATGCATTAAGCATTAGAATTATTTTTTATATTTTTTCTGAAATAGCTAAATATTATGTACATCATCGGGACTAAACGCTTGACCTTCAATTTCATATTAAAACTATCTTAGCACTACACCAAAATGGGAATGACATTAAGCATTAGAATTATAAACGTAATGTTTAAATATTGTTTAGGAATATTTTTTTTAATGTATTTTGACTAAACCAGACGATTATAAAACAAAAATTACATTTTTTTAATGACTAACAACTAAAGTTTGGCTAATCGGGGTAACTCAATGGTAAAAAAAACGATTCCATATGCCATTGATCGTATATAGCGTCGGGTGGTCCAAGCCAACTACGGTAAAGTCCGGTTGAGATCAGATTCGAACATGAGACCTTATGGTCTCCAGCCCAAATCTTCTATCTCCCTCCAATGTTGGATTGCCGGTTGAGCTAAAACTCACTAAAAAGTTGTTTGCTATGTTATAAATATAATACCGTCTTTCAAAACAAAGAGAGATAACTAGTAAATTTTCTTTATTTTAGGCAAGGGTATTTTATCATTTTTAATATATTGTATTCAATTCTTTCCTTTATCTTCTTCATATATCAATCATCACAAGTAATGATTTATTTCACTATCATATAATGGAATGGTGATGTTTCATATGTTTCTCTTATACATTTCATTCACTCGTCCATTATATTTTCCTTGTCTAATTCTTTATCAAATAACAAACGAACCTTTATCTTGAAATATGGACCTCTTTGTTCTTATTTAAGTGGTTACTAAGTTTTATAACTTTCATAGTTTGCTTTGAGGCCAAAATCTTAAAACATCATTTTCTCTAAAATCACAAGTCTAACCTTTTTTAACCTTATACTTCGAATTGAACTTCAATGATTCTTTTGATAACTTTTCATTCATGGTGGGTGATTAACACACTCTTTTCCTTGAAATTCTATTGTGGGTCAAATTTGATCAAAATTACTAAGAACATACATAAATACTTGTGAACGATGTTCGTATTTGTTTGCTTATGTTTGATACACATGAAGAGAATCAATATAACAACCTGGCATTCGTGTGGTGATGGATGATTCATTGAGCTATGACCTAGAACTTAAATGGATGAAAACTACTTATGTGTAAAATAAATTAATGCATGTATGAGCATTTACGAAAGTCATTAATGGTGATGGGTGTAATTGAACCTTAAACTATGTGGGGTTTCGTTGTTTATAATGGCATATGGCCTTGAGTTAGACACCCATAATGTATATAAAACATGCAATCACAAGGTATTTATGCATTTAGTAGACTATTGGTCTATTACACAATTTATACATTAAGTATGGTACCTTATGTGCCTATAGAGTTTTGAAGCTTGAAACAACAAAGAAAGAATTCATGAATTGGTTTTGAACTTGTTCATGTTGGGAGATATATATATATATATATATATATCAATTAGTTTTGGTAAATTCTCTTATGAATATATAAAACCACTAGTAGATACTAGATATTTACTTGGAGTAGTCCATCGTAGAGGTGCACAAATCGGTTTTTTTGAAAAAACCGGTTCGGTTATTAACCGGACCGGTTTTTTTTATCCAGAAAAAAACCGGTTCGGTTAATAACCGGACCGGTTATTAACCGGTTTTTAATGGTGAAAACTCAAACCGGCCAAACCGGTTTGGACCGGTTTAAAAACCGGTTAGAACCGGTTATTAAACCGGTTTTTTATAACCGGTTTTTAATAACCGGTCTAACCGGTTATCCGGTTTTTTTTTTTTTTTTTTTTTTTTTTTTTTTTTTTTTTTTTTTTGCTTTAGGGTTTAGGGTTTAGGGTTTAGGGTTTCGTTGTTAGCATTCTTTGCTTGGAAGATTAAAAACACATAACTTTCATTTATAGCTTTTACATTAAAAATACAAACATTAAATCGTTATCGCATATTCGTAACTCAAAAATACAAACATTAAAGAATGCTTAGACACGATTACATTAACAAGTTGATGTTTGTTACTCATTTTCTTCGCTACCCGATCCCGAGCTATTCCTTAGGTAATCGTCGTACGCGGCTTCTTCATCGGTCATTGGTTGAATGTGTCCTTGATTGACCTCGTCTTCATACAAGGCCGCCTCATAGTCCATTTCCCCCTCGAGTGAGCGTTGATGTTGTGCCCTGTCTAAAGAGTCCAAGTAATCCTTGTAGCAAATCGACATCTCTACAGCTGCTGGAGTGAGTCGAGTCCTCCTAATCGATATAACCCTGCCAGAAACAGAAAAAGCAGACTCCGAAGCTACCGTGGAAGCTTGGACCGTTAGTAAATCTTTGGCCATGGCGGCGAGGATCGGAAACTCATCCTCCTTACCTCTCCACCAAGCCAGCAAATCAAGACTTCTAAATTCATCCGGAGTCATGTGTTTCACAAAGTTGGTACCACCATACCTTCCAAGTTCACTGCTTGGGGTGTTTACCCTTTGACGTTTACCGGCGTCTTCCCAAATCATGTAGTACATCCCCATTTCAAGGTCGGTTTGGGATTGGGATTGGGCAACAGCTCTTAACGAGTCATGAATTTGGGAAGACGACCCGTGTTTTGTAAGGTAAACATCATACATGTTTGCCAATGTGGTGTTGAAATCATTCTTTAAAGTTTGGCTATGATAGGGGTTTTGATCGTCGTTTAACCCTAGCTCATCACAAATTTTTTCTATTAAAGCTTCAACACCACCAACATTGATGCAAGGGTTTAACGCAGCCGCACAGGTCAAAACAGCGGGTAGTTGTTGAAAATATTTTATAAATTTTTCTTTCATTTTTGCACCCATATCAAAATAAGGTGCACCCCTACAATGAATTTCAGTCAACTTTGTGCACATGACAGCAATTTTTGGTAAAGCAATGGGGCTTGTTGGATAGTAAACCCCGGATAAACTAGTTGTGCAAGATTTAAAAATTTGAAGAACCTCCGTAACGATCTCAATCAATAACCAGTTTCTAGGATCGTACGGTGCACATTTACCCCTACTTGACATTATTTGATGAAACGCAACTAGTGATTCTTTTTGTTGGATGGCTTTCTCAAACATATCACAAGTCGAGTTCCATCTTGTTGGACAATCCCAATTGGGCCCCAACCATTGACAATTAGCTTCATCACAAAATTTTTTGTATCTTGAAAATGTTTTATTGTTGCTAAAAACATCTCGTAACATTCTTTTAAAATTGTTTCTTTGCGTTTCGATCACGTTTAACCCATCTTGCACGGCCAAGTTGATAATATGTGCAATGCATCGGCTATGAAAAAACGCTCCATCACAAATAGGTTTATACTTTAATTTTAAATGGCCAACCGCGGCCGTATTGTTGGACGCGTTATCAAACGATATTGAAAAGATTTTATCTTCAATCTTGTATTGTCGAATGACTTTATCCAAGAGTTTAAAAATATTTCTACCCGTGTGCGGGTAATCAAACAATTGAAACGCAACGGTTCGTTTCATCATTTGCCACGACCGGGGGTCAACCCAATGAGCCGTCACACAAATGTATGAGTCGGGCGAACCATTAGGTACCGACCACACATCCGTTGTTAAGTTCACACCAGTTTGTAAGTTTGAAAAGTATGAAATTAGTTCGGATTTAGCGTCTTTCCATGCTTTAAGCATATCTCTTCTAAGGGTCGAACGACTTACGTGTTGGTAGCGTGGTTGAACATACTTTTGCATCATCTGCGTGAATTGAGGGTTGTCGAAGTGGTTGAAAGGAAGTGATTGTTGAATCACAAAGTTGCCAAACTGTTGACGTACCGCTTCAAGGTCGTACGTAAACACCGTTCCTTGATTCGTCATCTCCGGCTGCGAACTACTTCCGGATTCGTCCTTCAAGACCTTGCAAGAGGGCTTTTCTACATGAGCTCTTAAACTGGAGTTTGCTTCTTTGTTATAAAACTTCAAACAATGTTTGCATCTAGCTTTTTGGGTTCCGTTAGACATTTCGCATAGGTCGAAATGTTGCCAAATATCTTGGTTTCGTTTCGTGGGGATGACCCGAACGACGGTTTCTCCCGTGTTCGAGGCACCCATGTTGACCGATGAAGCAGCACTTTGGGAGGCCATGATAATCGACAACGAATTAAGAGTGGTATACTCGAGTATGAAATAAACGACTACGAAAGAAGAGCGTTTGGAGTTATAATCGCGTATGAAATAAACGTTTAGAGCTTTTGGAGTTGTATAATCAAGTGTGATCTAACCAATACCCAACCTAAACTATATATAGATGTTTGTGGGGGTTAAAAAACAAAAAAAAACGGCAAAAAAAACGGGCAAAAAAAAAAAAAAACGGCTATAAAGCCGTTTGGTAACGTTCGAAAACCGGTTTAACCGGTTAACCGGTTATTAAAAAACCGGTTAACCGGTTTTTTTATAACGGCTATAAACCGGTTATTTTAAAAACCGGTTAACCGGTTTTTTAATAACCGGTTATTAAAAAAAACCGGTTTTTTTTATAACCGGTTACAAAACCGGTTTTGGCTCCAAAACGTATAACCGATACGTAAACCGGTTACGTAAACCGGTCAAACCGGTTTTTAAAAAAACCGGTTTTTAAAAAACCGGTTTTCCGGTTAACCGCCCAAACCGGTTCCGTAACCGGTTTTTTTGAACACCTCTAGTCCATCGATGGATTTGCACAAAAAATTATGAAACTGGGTGAATGTGAGAATTTGAATTGAGAAAGACCAAATAATTTAGGAAACAATATCAATTAGTTTTGGTAAATTTTTTTGTGAAATTTAATCTTTAATTGTTTTTAATTAAAAACGACGTAGTTTTGATGTTTATTTAGACAAAACGACGTAGTTTTGGAGAGTTTCACATGTAAGCTTACATGTGCAACAGCCCCATAT
Organism: Bidens hawaiensis; assembly: GCF_021521415.1. Classification (NCBI taxonomy): domain Eukaryota; kingdom Viridiplantae; phylum Streptophyta; class Magnoliopsida; order Asterales; family Asteraceae; genus Bidens; species Bidens hawaiensis. The sequence continues at coordinate 138,581 of NW_027495275.1, forward strand.
TCACTTTCCCCTATATATATAGGGGTGAGATCTAGAGAGAACTCCTCTTAAAGAGAGAACTACTAAAGAATTATTTTTAACTATTTTTAAAAAAATATTTTGTGATATTTTTTCTTTACTCCTTCTAATAAGATGATATTGATTCTAAAAAAAAAACCTTGTCGGTGTAGTACTGTAGTGCATATGTGCACTAATGCCTATTTCATATATACAATAGTGTTTTATTGCATATAATACAACACAATTGCATTATCCAATACACACTATTGAATATATGCAAATACGACACAAATAATTGTATGCAAAACACATTATCGCATATATGTAATACAACACTAATGCACATATGCACTATATCGATTTTTTTTAATTTTTGTATATAATATAACATTATTGCAAATATACAATACAAACAACTATATATATTTATTCAACACTATTTCAAATATCAAAATGCACACTATTGCACATATGCATTATAAAAAAAGTCGGTGTATTGCATGCATATATGCATTACTCATTAATTTTTTTTATTATTTTTTTATTTTTATATTTTTTGGTAGTGAAGAATAACAACATATAAGAAGGATGAAGAAAAAAAAATTAAAAATATTTTTTTAATTAAATTAAAAATACTTCATTATTAGTTCTCTAGTTCTCTCCATAAAATGGAGTTCTCTCATGATTCTCTCCCTATATATATATATATACTAGCTTTAAAAACATGTGTATTACACGGCATAAATTAGTTTATAAATTATTATGAATAATTTTAATACAGATAAAAAAAAGATAATTGAGTCTATTTATATTATGTAAAAAATGTATTACAAATATAGTTGTTTTATATCATCAAATATATTTGAATTTTAAATCGAGAATGAGTTGTTCTACCATCGGTATACAATAATGAAGTAATGTCATTGGAAGCAACATTTAAAACAATGAGGTCTTTCGATGTAAAAGATGTTAATAAAGTCTTTCATAAAAATGTTTTACTAATCAAACTCAGCCATAAACAAAAATGACACTAGGGGGGTGTTTGGCCTAGCTTTTTTTATCAAAGCTTATAGCTTTTTTAGCTTTTTTTTATGAAATAAGCTTTATTTGGTGTTTGGTTTAGCTTTTTTAGCTTAGGCTTATAAGCTTATATAAGCTAATTTGTAGAAGCTTATTGGAAGATGGTTATTTAGCTTATTTAAAGAAACTTATTTGTTTAAGGAGGTAAATTACTCATTTGTCTTCAAATGGTGATGGATTAATAATATTGAAGTAACTTATTACTATAACAAATTAAAAATGATGGAGTTAACAACTTATTAAGATATATAATCAACTTGTAGAATATAAGCTAATCAAAACACCTAAAAAAAGCTTATCAAATGATATAAAATAAGCTATAAGCTTCAAAAAGATATAAGCATAAGCACAAAAATATAAGCTAGGCCAACACCCCCTAGGTTTTCCCTTTTGAATAGCTTTCATGTTGTCCTTATAAACACTGTTGTTCAACTATCACAATTGTCTTATAATAAATATAAAAAGTGAAAAATTTGTCTATTATTTTTAAGACTGAATATTTGTAAAATAAATTAAAAAAAACTTATCATAGTTTTCTTCAATATGAAGTTTTCTCAAAAAAATTGAATGTTAATGTACTCTTTAAAAATAAACTCTTTTATATATACATTTCAATTTTAAAGAAAATATATTTATGACACGCAATTATTATATTAATATATTTTTTATATTAAGTATGTTTAGAATATAATTTATGGCATTAATAATTCAATTAATGAAGATTGACCAATTAATACGATATGTTAAATTTATAACCAATATTATATTTAGAACCAAGATTTTTTTTTCTTTTCCATCATAGAAGATAATTTATTTTTACGGGAATTTGATAATGAGAATTAACCTTAAAATACAACGTGTCCAGAATTATTTTCTTTTATTAATATAGATAGATATATTCCTTTATCAACTTGGGCAACAAGTATAAATTTGGATTATGAAGAATAATTTAAGAATAAAAATTGATAAAAATGACATGAAGGTAGTAAGGCACATGTCAATTTCTCCATCATTTTAAAACGTTTATAATTTTTTCATACGACATTTTTATAGAAATTTTTTTATCATAATAACAAGTGTTTTTTTATCTTTTATATGAATATCATATTGTTATATAAAAATAAAAAAATAGTGGGTTTTTTACATTGTGTTATTTGATGTCTATCGTGTTTTTAATTGAGAATTTCTATTTATTGTGTTATAGATTTTGGTCATTGTGTTTTTCAGTTGGTACTCATTTTAAAGTTAAAAATTAAAATAAAGATTACGTCATTGTGTCTTTGTGCTCAACATTTGTCTTTTTTACTTATCATTGTGTGTTAGTCATTGTGCTCAACGTTCACTTAATTTGAGAAAATGATGGAGAAATTGACATGTGCCTTACTACCTTCATGTCATTTTTACGTTCATTATGTATTACGTTCAAGTCATTGTGTAATATGTAGTTTCCATTGTGTTTTACGTTTCAGATCATTGTGTTATATGTATTTACCATTGTGTCTAACGTTTCAAGTCATTGTGTTATATGTATTCATTATTGTGTTTTAAGTTTCAGGTTATTGTGTAATATATATTCATCAATGTGTTTTATATATCAGATAATTTGTTGGTATTTTTCATTATGTTTACATATTATTATTACACAACGGTGTTATTAGTATTAAAAAAACACAATAATGAGTTAAAAGACACAATTGTAAGTAAAAAGACACAATAACGTAATTTTTATTATTATTATATAACAAAATCATACTCATATTAAAGATTAAAAAACGTTTGTTATTATGGTGAACATTTTTTTAAAAAAAATATCATATGAAAATGTTATAGATGTTTTAAAATGATTGCAGAATTAACATGTAACTTGCATGTGAAGAGCTAAAATGTGTATTATTACTTTTATAACTTTTTTCCATTAGTCCACAGTTAACACATATCAATCAATTAATATTTTTCACACTTTTCATTTTTATTGGTCTTTATAAAATAACTTAACCTATAGATTATAATCTTATATACTTCTAATATATAAGAAATTTTATTCTGAAACACCTAATATAACATTTTAACAAATTAATTTATTGTCATTATACTCCTTCATCTTTTTTATTTTATTTTTGAAACATGTAACTAAAATAAACCAGCTTTTGATATACAAAATATTATATAATATCTATTCATAAATAATCTTGGACCAAATTAATAGCATTTTATTTAAATGAATTCATTAGACTATCCTTTATGGTGAGGGGCTTCGAAGCCCCTTATAAGTGCCACGTCAGCGTCACGTAGGTACTGGGGGCTTCGAAGTCTCACACCAAAGATGCCCCTCTATGGTGGGGGGCTACGAAGCCCCTTTATTTTTTTTTATAAAACTAAAAAACCAAACGCCAAAACACCAAACACCCAAACCATCCTCATTCCTCTGTCAAAACACCAAACACCCAAACCCTATATATCAACTCAACAACTCAACCTTATCCTCTACCAAAACAAAGACATCCGACCATCTCCATTTCAATCTCGTCAATGAAAATGAAGCAATCTGAGATGAAAAGGGTTTTGTCTGGACCTCCGACCATCTCCTCTGCCAAAACAAATAACTACGACCACCTCCAACCATCTCCGGTTTATTCGGATCTATGAAAAGGAAGCGATGGGTTTTGTCTGGAACGAAGGTATATAGCCGTTGGAGGGGGGACCGCCTTATTTTCTCCATCCGCGTCGGCCGTTGGCTTGCTGGGCACCACCGCGCCCTTGGTTGGACTGCGCCGCACCACGGTGTTCCACGCCCACCGCGCCCCAAAAACCATCCCAATCAAGCCCTATGCGACCAGCCTTATAAGTTTATAACAAGGTCGAAGACTTAAATTTTAATCAAAACACAAAAGTTAAAAATTCACTTCTTGGGAAAATAAAACATGTTGACTTTTCAAAACAGAAAATTAAACTCTTGATAGTACCATAACGGAGAGACATAAGCGTGTACAAAATCCATAGCACATAAATTAGGTACAAAGTGAGATATAAAACGTAGTTCGATGTTTACACTTTACATGATAAAATACACCATGCTACATGTGTGTATTTTTAAGGGGGTGTGATCCTCATACACATCCTTCATGGTCTTATACGGCGTGTATGGGACTATACGTGCCGTATAGGTCATGCATGACTGACTAATGTACGGAGGGGCACAAAAACAACTTTATTTGTAGCATATATGACTCGTATCGCCCTATTCGTCTTCAACAGCTCATATAGGCCTGATACAAACTGACACGACTTAGGGCCTATACGAACTGTATAGGCTTATACGAGCAGTATAGACGAAAAAATATATGTGAAAATCTAAGGTGATGTATGAGATCCATGCCGTTTTCAAAAGTCTATTTAGTAACAAGGGCATTCACTATTCATGTATTTCACCTAAGATATGCAACAACACAATGTAACATAATATATGAACTAGAAAATGTTCCCGTGCGTTGAAGCGGGGATGTTGATACACATTAGTCTGTGTGTTACAACGAGAACGTTGATAAAACACAAATAATAACGTTTGTCCACACGTTACAGTAACCCGATTTTAATAAATTTATATCGAAATGTATGTATAAATAAGATTGTATTTGTAAAAACTAAGTTGACGCTTATGTCTCTCCGTTATGGCACCATCGCGCCCTTGGTTGGACTGCGCCCCACCGCGGTGTTCCACGCCCACCGCGCCCCAAAAACCATCCCAATCAAGCCCTATAGCGACCAGCCTTATAAGTTTATAACAAGGTCGAAGACTTAAATTTTAATCAAAACACAAAAGTTAAAAATTCACTTCTTGGGAAAATAAAACATGTTGACTTTTCAAAACAGAAAATTAAACTCTTGATAGTACCATAACGGAGAGACATAAGCGTGTACAAAATCCATAGCACATAAATTAGGTACAAAGTGAGATATAAAACGTTGTTCGATGTTTACACTTTACATGATAAAATACACCATGCTACATGTGTGTATTTTTAAGGGGGTGTGATCCTCATACACATCCTTCATGGTCTTATACGGCGTGTATGGGACTATACGTGCCGTATAGGTCATGCATGACTGACTAATGTACGGAGGGGCACAAAAACAACTTTATTTGTAGCATATATGACTCGTATCGCCCTATTCGTCTTCAACAGCTCATATAGGCCTGATACAAACTGACACGACTCAGGGCCTATACGAACTGTATAGGCTTATACGAGCAGTATAGACGAAAAAATATATGTGAAAATCTAAGGTGATGTATGAGATCCATGCCGTTTTCAAAAGTCTATTTAGTAAGGGCATTCACTATTCATGTATTTCACCTAAGATATGCTAACAACACAATGTAACATAATATATGAACTAGAAAATGTTCCCGTGCGTTGAAGCGGGGATGTTGATACACATTAGTCTGTGTGTTACAACGAGAACGTTGATAAAACACAAATAATAACGTTTGTCCACACGTTACAGTAACCCGATTTTAATAAATTTATATCGAAATGTATGTATAAATAAGATTGTATTTGTAAAAACTAAGTTGACGCTTATGTCTCTCCGTTATGGCACCATCGCGCCCTTGGTTGGACTGCGCCCCACCGCGGTGTTCCACGCCCACCGCGCCCCAAAAACCATCCCAATCAAGCCCTATAGCGACCAGCCTTATAAGTTTATAACAAGGTCGAAGACTTAAATTTTAATCAAAACACAAAAGTTAAAAATTCACTTCTTGGGAAAATAAAACATGTTGACTTTTCAAAACAGAAAATTAAACTCATGATAGTACCATAACGGAGAGACATAAGCGTGTACAAAATCCATAGCACATAAATTAGGTACAAAGTGAGATATAAAACGTTGTTCGATGTTTACACTTTACATGATAAAATACACCATGCTACATGTGTGTATTTTTAAGGGGGTGTGATCCTCATACACATCCTTCATGGTCTTATACGGCGTGTATGGGACTATACGTGCCGTATAGGTCATGCATGACTGACTAATGTACGGAGGGGCACAAGAACAACTTTATTTGTAGCATATATGACTCGTATCGCCCTATTCGTCTTCAACAGCTCATATAGGCCTGATACAAACTGACACGACTCAGGGCCTATACGAACTGTATAGGCTTATACGAGCAGTATAGACGAAAAAATATATGTGAAAATCTAAGGTGATGTATGAGATCCATGCCGTTTTCAAAAGTCTATTTAGTAAGGGCATTCACTATTCATGTATTTCACCTAAGATATGCTAACAACACAATGTAACATAATATATGAACTAGAAAATGTTCCCGTGCGTTGAAGCGGGGATGTTGATACACATTAGTCTGTGTGTTACAACGAGAACGTTGATAAAACACAAATAATAACGTTTGTCCACACGTTACAGTAACCCGATTTTAATAAATTTATATCGAAATGTATGTATAAATAAGACTGTATTTGTAAAAACTAAGTTGACGTGGAGAATCAAATATATATTATATCTGACATAGGTGTTTTGGTTGTGTATAGCATGAGCTCGGTATTGAATCAATTAATATCAAAGCATACGTAGAAACATTGTCGTTTGCATTAAAATTTAGCGTAATATTGAGTTTTGAATAAAAAGCTAAAAGTATTTAATATTTGACCTGTACTGGTTTTGAAAGCAACTTATGTGGAAACATAAATAAAACTACGTATTTACAATTATTCGGAATTCAAGAAAAGAAAGGATAAAAAAATGATACAAAAATAAAATATGTTAGCATCAAAAGTTAGTTATAAGTGATTAACTTCCTTGTACATACGATTAAAAGTGCGGGGAAATTACAAAATAAATAACTGACCCATTTTTTTTTCCCAAAATTGAAAGCATACATATTTTCAATCAGTGAGTTTTTGACCAATACACAAGTGACATGTCTGTGAAGGCGGCTAAGCCTTAGCCGCCACCTTATGGACACGAAATTTTATGGAAAGTAAACGGGGCCACCTTAATAGAAATATAAAAAAGTATAATCACATTTCATTATTTTAAAATGAAAAATTACATTTAGATCTGAAGGGTTTCAAATAATATATGTGAACGCAAGTATATAACTTCTTTTACAATGAAACTGTGGAAATATTATCCCGAGACAATAACATATTAGACGTGAAACCAAAGTCGGTGAATTAATTGGAATTTATGTTAGGTTGATCGACTATGAAGCCGATACGCATTCTACGGAGAATAATGGAGAAGTTTAGAGGTAAAGAAACATGACTTACATATGATTTCATTGACCTTGAAAAGGCCAATGATAATGTGTCACGTTGAGTGATTTAGGATAGCCTAAAGGTTGTAGATATATAGAGGTAATTAAAGATATGTGTGATGAAGCCAAAATAGGTGTTGGTGCATCAACAGAGGATACATATTTGTTCCCTGTGGAGACGTGTCTTCATCAAAAATCAGCGCTTAGCCCATTTTTTTTGTTGTCGCCTTGGATGAGTGTCTGCGTCGATCTAGATGCAGTTTTGTCGTGTAAGATTTTCACATATGATATTGTATTGTTATCAGAGTGTCAAGTGAGCCTGAATGAGAGAACGGAGGAATGGCGAGAAGCCTTGGAGCACAAACGTTTAATAATAGTCTCTCTAAAACCTAGTATATGTATTGTAACTTTAGTGGTGCAAATGATGAGGATACGCAAATCAGAATTGAAGGTCTAACAGCCCCCCCCCCCCCCCCCCCCCCCCGAGACAACCAAGTTCATGTATTTAAGTTCGTTTCTTCAGAGTGATTGAGATATAGAAGGCACCCAACGCAGATTGTATATATTTTAGAACGAACTTAACGAATCGTTGATTTCTTTAAAAGCCAAACAAAGTCCGACCACCTAGGTACATTCACTGGCAAAAGGCCACATACGCCCTCGATCTCAGACAACATACTGACCCAACACGTCACCAATTCCAGAAAAAATTCACTACCAGAAGCCCCACCGTGATAAAACCCTAACTCACGCACGACACTTTGTCACAAACAAAACATAAAAACTAACGGCAGTCTTTAAAGAAAGTCACTGAGCTACTGCTAAAACACTTCTTCTCGAGTTAAGGAATCAATGAATCATTGATAGAGATGAGCACGGTACCGTACTGATACCGAAAATACTGATCCCAAAAATTGCAAATTCTTGGTCCCGGTACCGGTACCGGGAAAGTACCGGCACCGAAGGTAAAAGATCGGGAAATACCGATACCGAAATATTCAGTTCAGTACCGGTACCGGGAAAGTACCGGTACCGAATGTAAAAAATCAGAAAATACCGATACCATACCTTATCGATCCCGAAACTTAAAACTTTGATACCGACGGTACCAAATCGGTATGGGTACCGGTATCAATCGGTACCTGTACCCATTTTGCTCGTCACTAATCATTGATAGGTAACAATATAATATCCAAACATATTTTTCACAGGTTAGATATAGATATAGAAAAATGTAAAATAATTGAGTGACTTATTAAAGAAAAGAAACACATGATAAGCAAATATTTTTACAAAAATGAAATCGTAGTATTTGTTTATACACAACTCAACTTATTTAATAACACAACAAAAAGCAATGAACGAACAATGACAGCAGAAGATTCCCACATTAAAAGAAAAAAAAAAGTTTCTTTTATTTCTTTAATATCTTTTTTACATTTGATCAATATTTATTTTTCTGGGTGTGAGATCGACAGGCAGATCCCCACCAAAATAAAATTATTAAATTCAACTTACATATAACCCTCAACAATTCACCCTTCTTTTGTTTCTTTGATTGATGCATTTTATATATTATAATAATAATAACTATTACTATTATTATTACTACTACTTTCTCCTTCTTCCACAAAATCTACATCGATGGAAGCAGCTCCGGCGACTATTGTAAACTCCGGCAATGACGCTGGTGTAAATGGCGATGACGGTGGGTTTACGGAGGAAGCTGACCGGAATTCCGGCGGCAACCGGTGGCCGAAGCAAGAGACGTCGGCGTTGATTAGAATCCGCTCAGAAATGGATGCAGCGTTTCGTGATTCCAATCTCAAAGGCCCCTTATGGGATGTGGTCTCCAGGTATAAATTTGTATAATTATAACATAAAATTATTAAAAACCCTTTAATATTTTGTGATGAAGTGGCTTATTTTCCGGCGAGATCTATGAATCGGTGGTCTAACTTAGTTGACCGGAAAAGTCAACGGATTTGAGTTGACTTTGTTGGAAGCCGTTTTTCTTGACGTTTTTGTTTGTTTGAATTATAAATTTATAATTTGAAATTGTTGCTTTTAAATTGTCATCAAATTGTGATTTGTTGAATTAGGACTGGATTCGGGAATAATTATGTTTGTTGTTTTACTTATGTTAACGTTAAGTTTAAGGTTAATTTGATGTGAATAAGGTTTTAGGATATTTTTTATTGTATCAGAAAAATGTTGGAGCTTGGATTTAATCGGAGTGCAAAGAAATGTAGAGAGAAATTTGAGAACGTGTATAAGTACCACCGGCGGACTAAAGATGGCCGGACTTTGAAATCGGATAAAACGTATCGGTTTTCGGATCAATTACAAGCTTTGGAATCGAGTCATCGGGGCGCATTTGGTTCTCCGTCGCCTCTTTCCGTGAAGCCGCCGCCTGTCTTGGTGCCCATGTCCGATAATACGAGTGTTCCGCCACCTTATAGTGGCGCGGGCCCCGATACTATTCAAAACAAAACAATGTGAGCCCGATTTCGGTTGCAGCTCCGGCGGTTATGGCGATGCCTCCACCGCCGGTGAATCATAAAAGGACTTTTCCTTTTATGCAACCGAATATGTCGGGGTCGACTAATTCGGGTTCATCGTCAGATACTTCTGACAATGAGCCACCGCATAAGAAGAGGAAATAGGAGGGGTTTTTCGAGAAGTTGATGAAGGAACTTATTGCGAAGCAAGAGGAACTACAAATGAAGTTCCTTGACACTCTTGAAAGACGGGAGAGAGATCGGGTTGCGAAGGAGGAGGCTTGGAGAGCTCAGGAGCTCGCAAAAATGAATCAAGAACACGACCGGTTAGTTAAAGAGAGATCAATGGTGACAGCAAAGGATGCCGCCATCGTCACGTTTTTACTGTCTTTAGTCGGTAAAAACGTTGACGTTGTTCCAATAATCAATGATGAAATAAGAAAAAAGCCAACAGATACAATCAACAATCTTTTTAGTCCATGTAACTAATAATATTATTTAAAGTTAGTGATTTTAGTGTTATCATTTTAGATGTACCGCAACAACTACAACAAGCACCACCACCAACACCAACCGGGACCAATTCAACAACCACCGCCACCGTCACACCGCGAACTTCCTCCACCCGCTCTACCGCCACCACCACCACAAGCGGTAAAAAGTCTTGACACTAGCGGCCCATCTCCATCATCTCGGTGGCCGAAAGCCGAGATAAATGCATTGATCACCCTCTGAACACAACTCGACAACAAGTACCAAGAAAACGTGCCGAAGGGGCCGCTATGGGAGGAAATATCAACCGCGATGAGGAACCTCGGATACAACCGTTTTGAGTTTGATTTAGTATCATAGGTACCGAATCGATAGCAAAGTTTTGAGTTTCGGTATCGGTACACTAACAGTGTAGGTACAGTAGGGTACCGATATTTTCTGAATTTTACCTTAAATACTGGTACCGATGTGGTATCGATATCATCCCTAAACGTGTGTGTGTCACTACCCACTTACAATCTCTCGTGTTCTCTATGCTTTATTCTCGATATTACGGTGAAGATGACAATTACTATGAAGACATGAAACAAAAATAAGCTAATTTTGAATTACTAATATAAATTGTTTATTAATTAGGTTATTCTAAACATGACTCATGTAATAAGTGGGTTTTGCTTAAACATGATCTTTTTAGAAAATAAGCTGGCTTGTTAAACCGTATAAGATAAAGGATTTGTCTGAAGTTGATGTTTAGATTTAAAGTTTATTTCAAACTTTTCCAGTTTATAATATTTCAAACAAAATTGTTTGTTGTGATTTTAATTTTTTTTTTCTTTAATTTGTTTTTCTGAAGTTTATGTAAATTGATCTCATGTTAGTTTATGTAACTATGACTAGAATATTATTATTTGGATGCATCTTAAATAAAATTGTAATCTGATATATTATATTTTATTCAGTTTATTTACTTCTTTTTTTCGAACTAATTTAGTTTATTTACTTGAATCCTCAAAATCAAACTTTTATAGATGCTTAAAAGTTAATACATTGGAGTATAAAAAAATTAAATGCGTTTTAATGATTCTTTATTAAATTTTAACATTTTGCATATAGTCGAATTAATAGTGTTAAATGAAATAAAATATGATTTTAGACTTATTACAATTGCTTAAGAAACCACTTAAAGTTAATTAAATATAAGAAGGTTAAATAAATTTGTATATTTGTTAACTACAATATAGAAAACCAAAAGAGAAAACTAATATGTTATGTTATAAGACGTTTGTTTTTTTAAATCGTTTTTTTATTGATGTAAAGTGATTATAATAATTTAGAGACCAATAATGAGAAATGAAAGTGACTTGAGTTAATATTTATATCCATTGACCTCTTTAGGGCTGGAAATTGGTCGGTTTGAGGACGAGTTCAGGTAATCCTAACCTCATACCTGATTATAAAAGTTTATCTCATAAAACCATACAAGCCTCAAAACCCGTTGGGTATCACGCATGCATATTTGCAAGGTTCATACATATTATATATCATATGTACTTTAAATTAATCAAGTTGGTAGGAACTAAGAATATAATCATGTATATTATATATTGTATACATCTTAAATAAATTTAAATAAAAAACTAGTACAAGTTATGTCTGATTGTCTGGTACATAATCAAATAAAGTATATGTTATCCAGTAATCGGGTTGGGTAAACATGTATATCACTAAAACCCATACATGTGAAGCATTTTAAAAGTAATTCTAAACATGGTTTTATGCCCGGTTACCTTCTTCAATCCTCTATACTCGTCCTATATGTTGGGGTTTCTGGTACTCCCACATAGTTTGAGTTTAAGTGTCATCCTAAAACTCTCTACTTTTTGCAAGGCTTGTGCAACAGGTCTTACAGACCAAAACCGAACCAGGCCTTTACCCGGACTCGTACCCTTTTATTGGTAAAACCTCTACCCGCTACTTGACCCTGATGTGTAAGCTCGGTCGAGGTTCTAGGCGGGATCATCGGGCCATAAAACTATTTGGAATTATTGGAAGTGGGAACTTGGAATGGAACAGCTTACGGTTTTGGGCTTTGAATTTATTTGGGCTTAACAAATTACCTGGAACCCTGGAAGGCTGGAACCCGGTAATGATGTCTTATGTTGGAGCCATTCGGCCCTTTCATAATAATTGGATTTTTAAAATGACATTAAGAAGCCCAGTTTGGGACTTTGGGCTTATGTTGTTGGATCAGTTGCAACATACAAAGTGTTCTATGCATATTTAGACCATCCTTTATGGTGAGGGGTTTCGAAGCCCCTCCACCGTAACACGTCAACGCCACGTAAGCACCGAGGGGCATCGAAGCCCGCCTCGCTATAGTTTAATACCCCCATCCGCGCCCCTATATATATATATATGTATGTGTGTGTGAGAGGGGGACCCACAATCACCATGCATCGCGCCCATTGTTTGGACGACCCTTGGGTCCGCACCCCACCACCAAGGGCGCTCCTTGGTGGTGTTCCGCGCCCAAGGGCGTCCGCCACATCACCTGACCACGCCACATAGTCTTATAGGGAAAAGAGCCAATACAATAATGCCTTAACGTACAATACGTACGCGAATCCATTTTTCCACGAATCGATACATGAAATCACATCCAAACATCTCGGAATCGTCAATACATATCCAATCAATCATTGGTTCACCGAAAAAGCAGTTTTGGATGGTTAATCGATCAATTTTTCACATTTTTTCACAAAGACCCTTTTTGAGTGTTTAATGAGCGTTTAAGTTTTTTTGAGCGTTTTAGGTTTTTGCCTTTAAGCGTCTCCCGTACCCACCGTATGTTAAGGCATTAGCGTACAGTAACTGCACCCTATATTTATAACATATATCCACACGTAATTAAAAATACAGTTTTCATGTTCTTATGTGTAAAGAAACTGATAAAATCACAAAGTGTTAACAAATAAAACGAAATAGCTTTGAAATGTTAATAACAATTCAAATGTCACGTCACCAACATGTGGGCAAACTCAGCAGAATTTTAAATTTGAAATCTAATTACGGCTTTAAAAAAAAAGAAACAATATTTCAAATAAAAAAACTAATATATTCTCATAATTTGAAACTTCTCATTCAAGCGGCATCGACCCGCCAAATTTCCATGAATCTTCAATCTTCATGAACTTGATTCTCTAACAATCATCTAAATAAAACTAACGATTAGATAAACAAAAATAAACAAGAATCCATTTTAATACCGCGTATGAAAAAATTGAAAGTATAGCGGTACAGCCTACAACTTATTTTAGTACCACTCGGGTGCTCGATGATGAACAGCAACGACACATGAATGGAGATTTGAATAACAAATATGCACAAACAAAAAACCTCGTGTGAAACTTCCAAATTTTATACATATAAAAAAATAAATATAACTTATCCAAACATCCAATTGAAGTTCCCAAATATCTTCTGATCATAGAGAATATATTTCTTTAGAGACAGAATTACAAATTTTGTCCTTTAAAAATAGCCAAAAACCGGTTCGTGTCCTTTTCTAAGTTTTCTTGCAGGCGGTGTACTTTAAACTTTTTTTTTCTACACGTTATGTCCTTTACGCTAACTGGGTTAGAAAAACTCAGTTAAATGACAACATGTGCATAGCATGTGAGGGCATATTGGTCTTTTCGTCTACTGGTAGTTATTTATAATTAAAAAATAAATTAATATATTATAACAAAAATAAATAATAGATATTAAATATATACTCTCTCTCTCTCTTCCCGTCTTCTTTCTCTCTCTCTACTCTCTCCCTCCCTCTCACTACAGCAACACCACCACTGCCTAACCACCAAACCAACCACCGTTCTCAGCCGTGACCACCACAACTACCATCACCACCAAACCAGTGATCTATGGAGTTGGGTCACTTAAAATAAATGACCAAAACAACTACCATCACCACCAAACCAGTGATCTATGGACCAAAACAAATCAGGTGACCCAACTCCATACAATTAACTGTTTCAGCTTTCACCACCATCTTCCACACAACACCATCTCCATCCTTCACACCACCAAGAAAACCCAAACCCAGGTTTTTGACCCGACCCCCAATTTCCGCCCTATCCGACCCGTTTGTCCTCCAAATCGCAGAATCACTAGAAGACTCCGTACCCACTTCACCAAATCTTGAAAAGCTTCGATCTTTATCTTCAGAAACCCTTCTCAACACCCCATGGCCTTCACGCAAAGACAAGCCTTTCAGGTTCACAGACACGTCTTTCATCAAGCAATCGGATATCACACCGGTTTCGTATCCTCCAATTCATCAATCTTTAACCAATTCGAGTGTTTTATAACAAACCCATTTGCCCAATTTGACTATAATTGATGGGTACTTGGTTGATTCCTTATCCCAGTTGTCGGGTTTACCGAAAGGGGTTTTTGTTGGGAGCTTGTCGGGTATCAATTCAAGTGAAATTACGAAAAGGGTGTTTGAGTTTTTGCCGGTTTCGGTACAGGGGGACTTGTTTTGGTCACTTAATGGAGTTGGGTCACCTGATTTGGTGGTGACTTAAGAAGAAAGGGAGTTGGTTTGGTGGTGATGGTAGTTGTGGTGGTCACGGCTGAGAACGGTGGTTGGTTTGGTGGTTAGGCAGTGGTGGTGTTGCTGTAGTGAGAGGGAGGGAGAGAGTAGAGAGAGAGAAAGAAGACGGGAAGAGAGAGAGAGAGTATATATTTAATATCTATTATTTATTTTTGTTATAATATATTAATTTATTTTTTAATTATAAATAACTACCAGTAGACGAAAAGACCAATATGCCCTCACATGCTATGCACATGTTGTCATTTAACTGAGTTTTTCTAACCCAGTTAGCGTAAAGGACATAACGTGTAGAAAAAAAAAGTTTAAAGTACACCGCCTGCAAGAAAACTTAGAAAAGGACACGAACCGGTTTTTGGCTATTTTTAAAGGACAAAATTTGTAATTCTGTCTTCTTTAGATGAATAATATGCATTATAACATACATATGTATTTTAATCCAGTTTGAACATCCATCCTAGTATCCGACCACCACTCCAAATGCGGGGAATATTTGTTCATATTATTTATGTCGTTTATTGTATTTATATTTGTATGATTATTTATTTCTCTCTGTATTTTACCCTATAAATATAGGGTCATAGTTTGTATTATGCTTATCAAAATTTTCAATAACATAACATTTATAGGGTCTACTCAGCTTTGGTGTAGAATCAACTTTAGGTGGTTACATGAAGGCCGCATTTAACATTCGTGACGTGACAATATTCATGGTGAGCTTAGGTTCGTGTTAGAGTTGGATTTTTTTCCTTTCATAAGTTAAATTTTGGGACACCGTGTCTAAAATTCGTGGCACTTCTGTAGCAAACCGTATGAAAGTTACCTCTCTGCTAATGAAACTAAGAAGTTCAATGTTACGGATGGGACTAGGTTAACTAACAACAACCAGTGTTATTCTTTAGGTCGAAATTAGATTATGGGCCTAAGCCAAAAAGAAATTCGGGCTCATTCTTTAGGTCGATTGCATATATAAGCTTGGGAGAATGAGCTACTAACCTAATCGATTAACTATACATTCAAGTGCATGTAATTAATTATAAATTGTTTTATAACTAGGTAGTATCCCGGCGTGTTGTGCCGGGTTGGTGGTATTGACACTCATATAGTTCATAATAAAAAACCACTTAGAACGGTATCTGGTAGGTTGGTAAAACATGCACACCGCAACTACAATTTGACATTAATTCGATCAGTAACCAGGTTACGGTTCTGTAACAAAACAAATACAAAAAACAACGCTCACTGTAGTGACGAACCAACGTGAATCCTTTCGGCATCGGCTTACGACACCAAAGTAAACCAAAAATAATTTTTTAAAACCCAAATACAACAAATTAACTTATTTTAAAAAATGGGGCGATATAACAAACTCGCATATTGTGATGGGGAACTAACACGAATTTTTCCGGAATCGACGGTGTCGGCATTTAATGGTAAAAAAGTGCACGTTGTGGTGGCGAACCGACACTAGTTCTTTAGGTATCCGCTTACGGTACTGAAAAATAATTTCTACAGCACGTAAATATACAACCAACTAATATATTTAAATAATCAAAACAAAAAACACCGCAAAAAAATCACGATTTACGACAGCGAACACAAATTTAGTCGGAATTCACGGTATCAACACTAAATAAAAAACAAAATGTGTGAACTAAGAAAATTATTTTAAATAAATAACAAATATCTAAAAACAAATAAAAATAAAGATATCTAAAAAACAAAAATAAGTGGACTAATCAGGTGATGTCAAGTGGACCAATCAAGTCACTTGTGGCACCAAACTTCATATTTAGCATATAGTATAATTTATTAATCAATAAAATATTTGATTTCTTCTTTTTTTTTTTTACAAACTAATAGGTTTTACCAAAAGAAAGTAGGTTATGGGTGTTTCACAAGAGTGTTAATGGGTTTTAGGTGTTTCTCTATCTGAGATGGAGGAAATGATCTAATGGCACGCTAAGTTAACGGTGATATGTAAGTTGGAGATTACTTGATCCGCCTTCTGAGATGGAGGGATCCAAGATTCTTCACTTGCATCACGTGGCAACTTAACATGAAATCCTCCATATAAGATTGAGGGATTGCATTCCATATTTTCATTTTTTTTTGTTTTTTTTTGCTACAAATCCTTCTCATCTTTTTCATTTTTGTCCTTATATGTAGAATGACTTAACCCATATTATCTACCAGTATATACAATGGAGATAAGAGAGAGAAAGTGGATATGTTGAAATTTGAGAGTTGTATAATTGTTTTAGCATGTGTTACAACTCATACAGCTTATAAATTGTTTAAATTCAAAATAAGATGTTTGCTTGTTTGTTTGTTTAAATTTGAGAAAGTGGCTGTTTGATTGTTTGTTTGTTTTGTTTCTTCTTTTAGGTATTTAGCAAAGAAGATGGTGACTGGGTTGTAGTTTCTTGAAGGAACTGTAAATTGGTTCTTTGTTCTTGTTGAACTGAAGTTATAAAATCAACTTCATGTATCTGAGACAAGAATTAACTTACCGTGGAATGAAGTAAGGAAGAAGTGAGAAATAATGTAATGTATATAGAAAATTACACAGTTTTTTGCATGAGTAATATATAATTTGCTAATTTGACATTTTTTTAAGATTTTGTCTTCATAGTCTGCTATGGTTATCAGTCGGCCAAAGGATGAACCGTGCACGGAAAGCTTCTATTTATTTGCAGCCAACCCGTCTCGACGAACCAGGTATCGAACCGTTTGTTTGTTCATCTATGTTTAATCTTACAAATGATGGAAACACAAGCAACTGAATGAAAAAGTTTTTTTTTTTGCTTGTGTTCGTTCACTATGAAAAAGAACGTGTGTGTTAGTTCATACTTTGCTTGTGGGTGTGAGTAGGTTGTAAGTTATATCTTATCGGATTTTGGGTTGCTTTGAATTGAGTTCAACCATTTTTTTATTTAATTTAATGTGGTTCATATTTAGAACAGGTTCGTTCGGGTTATTTTATCTACAATGGGTCAAATCATGGTAGTCAGTAAACATTCATTGTGTTTCTTATTTGAACGTAAATGATTACCGAAACAAACTCGGAACAACCCGATTCGAACTTCTTTAGCGAAACAACTCAATTCAAGGAAAACCGAACTGAAGCCACCTAAAATACTTGTCAGTTGTCACATTTAAATTATTTTTGTTTTTTAAGTGGTTATATGCAGTGACACAATTATCAACATAAAATTAGTTTTCCTAAATGTATATATAAACAATGTACCACTTATTTACACATATTTTTCTTATATCTAACGAATTTGTAAACATAAATGGACTTCAAGTGTCAATCAAAGTTAACTGTTGATCATCCTTTATGTAACTACTGAACCTGTTCCATATTTTGTCAGTTCACATATGTTTGTTTGTTGTTACCACAACCAGAGTAGTTTTGATTTTTGATGATTCTCTTTAAGGCCTATTAGCACTAAACCGTAAATGTTTTTGTTTGTGCTACTAGATAAATGTGTTCAAGGGGCAGTTTGGGCAAGTCTACGGGCTGTTAATAAAGAATTTTGAATCATTATCTGGTTAGTTATCTTTTTTTTTTGTCAAAGAGTAATTTTATTTGAAGGTTATTGACTGTTAGACCAGTTGACCTCTTGTAAGTCAAACTGCATACGAATCCGTTTCACTCTCAAGACTGTTGACTATTTGACCTCTTATAAATCTTCAATTTGAAGGTTCTTAACTGTTTGATTAGGTGATCAAGTACGAGTCGGATATACTAATATGAGTCATTTCGGCAATGTTTAAACAGGTCACGGGTTGTTTGTTCATTCACTTTGGGTTGTACACAAGGGGTATTTCTATTAATCTGCAAACAAAAAGGAATCCATTTTAAATCAACTTGACCCCCCCTCTTGACTGGTCAACCGAACTAACCTCAAGTTTTGTTATTTCAATAAAATTCTTATTTGTTACAAATTAATTAAGATTTTATGCATTATATAGATACAACGTGTGTACGACGCCATGAAAGTATATATTTTTATAACCGAAGTCCTCACAATAGGTGCAATAGCGGACTAATGTGTCATTTGTTCTTCATCCACTTTGAATTTGCAACCACATTTTTCTCCTTTTATAGTTGCTCAATTTGTAATTTTCATAAGTATACAGATAAACATGGTTGACAGCAATTATATTCAGCAGAACTATTTTTTTTCTTCCATTTTTCTTTTATTTTTATAATAATTAAATCCATAAAAATTACACTATCCTAACATGAACCAAATTGACCTTCGGTAAAAGGTGACCCGTTTTGACCAGAAGTCGTCTTGACCGAACATGTTCCGACCCATAACCAAATTGACCTTTTCTTAAAGTGTTAAAATGGCCCATTGTGACCCAAAAGGAATTGAGGTCTGTTAAAATGGTTTAATAAGCTTCGGTCCACAATTAAAATGAGGGCTTTCAATCAATTATGTTATAATCTATAATAAAAACGTTTTATACCGCCCAGATACTAACCTTTGACTTAACAGGTGAATGCTGCTGTAAGAGGTTTGATGACTTATAAAGACATACATAATGATTCATAGTTGTCTAACCAAAATGACTAAGGATATCCTTCATGAAAGCGTTCACCAAATATGTGTGTATTTGCGGTAAGTACTATATTGCATTATGTTTGAATTGAGTAAATCATGTATCTTATTGTGTTGTCTATTAGGTTGATGTGGGATAATGAATGATGACACAATTTCATATTAAAATAATACAAGGGGTATTGTTTTCATGTTTTTTATGTTTTGAGTGGATGGAGTTAAATCATAATATAATCATTTGTTATCTGTGTTTAATGAAGGTACCATGCATTTGATGGATCATGAGAAAGTGAATGAAGGTCTCTTGAAGTTAATGGAAACTGAAGGTCTTGGTGTGCAACATATATTCATTAACAGAATATATGTTGTTTTAGATCATTTTTGAATTATGGTTTTGGATCATGCTTGATAATATTGATGTGTAATTTGATGCCGGTCTTGTACTTTTTAAGTTTGGTCGCATACTCAAATTTGCCAAACTGTTTTAAGTGTCTTTCAAATAATAGGGTATAAATGTATAGCATATGTATTTTATTTTTAATCATTGATTAAAAAACAAATCAAAACGATAATTGTTATTATAAAATTTTAAGTACTCTTACACCTTTTGAATTGTATTTGTCTTAAATTCTTAAGGATTGTAATTCTAGATCTTTGGTAGTTGTTCCTAAATTATTGAGTAATGAATTGTATTTGTAAACCGTACTAAATTTAATATCATATATCTTTTTAACATCTATAGACTATTATGGTTTAGTTTATTTATTTATGCTAAATATATAAAATTGTTGGTTTTGATAAAAAAAATGTGTAAGAGACTAAACATTGTTCTTCTTAATGCCCAAAATGGCTCCAACCTGCATACGTAGCAATTAAAGAGGAGATACAAGATAGTCTCAAGGTACAGGTAAACCACACTGATGCTATAAATAAAAAAAAACTAGCAGACATATCATACAACATATCACAGGATGATCGAAAAAACTAATGAGAAACGACCGCTACCTTGCAAATTGTCTCGCCCGCCGCATCGCGCGGGTTTTCTACTAGTTATCATTAAAATCTTTGAATCATCTCTATTCTCTATACATAGTAACATAGATACATGAATAAAATAAAATTAGTGATGACCCAAACCTTCTAGTTCCGCCCGTATGTCGATATCGATGTTTACATTTCAATGTGAAGTTTTGAACTATTACTTTTTTTTATGTGCTCAACCAAATCTGATGTTACACAAGTAATGATATTATATTCTAACATATCAAATTATATTTCATTTTAAGTCTTATTAGTAAAATATTAAGTCATTGGATGATGGGCTATACTTAATTCGGGTGACTAGTTATCATGTCCTTGTTATGATTTAAGCATCGCAAATTGAATATTACAACTTCATGACTATCGTCCCTGTCATGTACACCATTTCAGTGTTTAAAAAAATAAATACTTGACATTCATTGACTATATACAAAGTTTTTATATGTTATTGTATAATGTCATGATGTTCTGAAAAAATATAAAATATTAACTTTTACTTATATATATATATATATATTTATCTATGGTTCTTTGTGTCAGCCGGGATTGGATATTTTGAATTTTCTTTATATATTTTCTTATAGAACCTCGAGACAAATTTTTTTTCATAAATGACACTTATTAAATTGCTGTATATGTTTATATATGCATTCTAAGTTGTGTGTTACAATTTGCAATAAAAATTTAAAACCAATATTTTATACTAGTAACAATTAATTCAATGGATATAAGACATCTAGCATGAGAAAAGCGAATTTTTTTTCACGAAAATTGCGACAAAATATATACGTTGGAAAGTCTTACAATTTCATGAAAAACTTCTAACATGAGTCTAGTGAGTTATTTGTTGAATTCAATGGATCCATATGGATTCTTTCACGTATTTTCAATTCAAGGTAATAATAATAAAATAAATACTTTTATACAGTAATATATTAAAGAAAAATAATTCTTCACGTCCGAGTCATATTTAATTATTATTAATAGGCAAAGTAGTTATAAAGATATTATCATAAGTTTGATTTGATTTATCTGATTTTATTAAAAAAAAGTTTGCATTGTATATTTATATTTATATATGATATGTTTGTGGTACTGATTTCATGAAAATTGGTGGGCACTTGGACGAATGGACGTCGTTTTAAGAATGCAAGGGAGAGCTCAACGATGATCCAACCTAGGGCTGCACATACGGGCAAGACCGGACCGAACCGGGTCATACCCGACCCAGACCGATACCCGGAAAGATGGATAAACAAGAACCGAAGCCCAGACCTATGGGCTTATTTCGGGTGTCGGTTACTTCCGGTCTTGACGAGTCGGGTAGTGACTAAAGACCGAAGTTTTAGATATCGTGAAAATAAAATGGAGAAAACCAAGGTGAAAGAGATGAAGGTTTTGAAAATACATATTCGTGAATCTTGGAAGAAGAATAAGAGATAACATGTGGTTTTTGAAAGAAGGTGAAAGAGGAACATAGACTAATGGAGAAAATATACACTACTTTTTGACTAAAAGTCAGTACATTGGAATTCGTAATAAGTAAAAGTATTAACCTTTTCTAAACTTTAATTTTTACCATCCTTCACGCAAATTGGACCCTCTTGATTTATAATGTAAAATTTTTAGTTTCCAATGAATAATTTATTGTACATTTATTTTCCCAATACGTACGTAATTATTTTTATACATAAAGAAGATGAAACATCTTTCTTATTTGTTTGTATACTTTTCTCTGTCTCCTTCATGATGTTTTTTGTTCACCCTTTCTTCTCTATTTCGTTTTCATTTGTTTCTTGTTAACATATGGCCTAATTTCTCACGTGAAGTAGACTCCTTATATTAATTATAGTTCTACTTCTGCATAAGGTATACAATAATCCAATCCAGAAGACTAATGTTACAGTTTTCATGAAATCTGCTTCATGATTTAATAGCTTCGGTCTTTGGTGATAGATTCGGGTTACCCTTGCTCCATACCCGAGGACCGACCCGAACCCGTAAGTTGCATGATGTAGGAACCGAAGACCAACAATTATTCATGATATCGGTTCGGTTTCGGGCATTTCTCGGTTGGGGTCTCGGGTAGAGGTGTTCAAAAAAACCGGTTACGGAACCGGTTTGGCCGGTTCAACCGGAAACCGGTTTTTTAAAAACCGGTTTTTTTTAAAAACCGGTTTGACCGGTTTACGTAACCGGTTTACGTATCGGTTATACGTTTTGGAGCCAAAACCGGTTTTATAACCGGTTTTTTTTATAACCGGTTTTTTTTAATAACCGGTTATTAAAAAACCGGTTAACCGGTTTTTAAAATAACCGGTTTATTACCGTTATAAAAAAACCGGTTAACCGGTTTTTTAATAACCGGTTAACCGGTTAAACCGGTTTTCGAACGTTACCAAACGGCTTTATAGCCGTTTTTTTTTTTTTTTTGACCGTTTTTTAGCCGTTTTTTTTTGTTTTTTTACCATTTTACCCCCACAAACATCTATATATAGTTTAGGTTGGGTATTGGTTAGATCACACTTGATTATACAACTCCAAACGCTCTAAACGTTTATTTCATACGCGATTATACAACTCCAAACGCTCTTCTTTCGTAGTCGTTTATTTCATACTCGAGTATACCACTCTTAATTCGTAGTCGATTATCATGGCCTCCCAAAGTGCTGCTTCATCGGTCAACATGGGTGCCTCGAACACGGGAGAAACCGTCGTTCGGGTCATCCCCACGATTACCTAAGGAATAGCTCGGGATCGGGTAGCGAAGAAAATGAGTAACAAACATCAACTTGTTAATGTAATCGTGTCTAAGCATTCTTTAATGTTTGTATTTTTGAGTTACGAATATGCGATAACGATTTAATGTTTGTATTTTTAATGTAAAAGCTATAAATGAAAGTTATGTGTTTTTAATCTTCCAAGCAAAGAATGCTAACAACGAAACCCTAAACCCTAAACCCTAAAGCAAAAAAAAAAAAAAAAAAAAAAAAAAACCGGTTAGACCGGTTATTAAAAACCGGTTGTAAAAAAACCGGTTTAATAACCGGTTCTAACCGGTTTCTAAACCGGTCCAAACCGGTTTGGCCGGTTTGAGTTTTCATTGACAAAAACCGGTTAATAACCGGTCCGGTTATTAACCGAACCGGTTTTTTTCTGGATAAAAAAAACCGGTCCGGTTAATAACCGAACCGGTTTTTTCAAAAAAACCGATTTGTGCACCACTAGTCTCGGGTAATTTCGGGTCTACATGATTTGTGCACACCCCTAATCCAACCTATACACATCTGGCTCCTATAGTCCTATATCTATATAAAATATCATTTTAGGAAAAACCCAATTACTATTAGGCTGAGGGGTGTGGAGCGCGAGAAAGGGCGCGTGAGGCCATCCGCTCGCGCCCCGGGGCGCGAGCACCACACCACCGAGGCGCGAGAGGGGCGCGAGCGCGGATTTCCAGGCGAGCGCAAGGGTGATCGCGGGAGAAGAGATAGGAAAAGCTGGTGGGCCCACCTAAAAGAGCCGTTGAGCTCGGGTATTTTTTTAAAAAAACATTTACAAAATCCTATATAATACCCCTAAATCAACCCATTTTAACCATATCAAACACAACTTCAATCTCCAAACTCATATATAATATCCCAAACTCCTTTATAAAACCCAAAATTTTTTTCCTATATATAACCCATTTCATATCAATCAATTACCACAACTTCAAAAAAAAATCCAAAAACAACCCATCGTCCCAATTTTTTTTTTTAAAATAATGTCGTCGTACTCGTCTGATTCCGACTCCTCCGAAGAGGATGATTTGCTTCTTCATGTAGGGGGAGTTTTGACCGCAACCGTGGTCAATCTCTTGCAAAATCAAGCCCATCAACCCCGACTCCCGAGGGTTAGAGCACCACCTCGTGATCGTGATCGATCGGGTGCTAACGATACTTTGATGAGGCATTATTTTAGCCCTCAACCGGTATACGCGGAGTCGGATTTTCGAACTCGTTTTCGAATGAGCAGGCAATTGTTCACGCGTATAGCGAGTGATTTACAGGCACGGTATCCCTTTTTTCAACAAAGGGAGGATGCTAGGGGTCTTCCCGGTTTTACCCCTCTTCAAAAATGCACGGCTGCTATCCGTCAATTAGCGTACGGCATCTCGTCGGACGCTTTGGATGAGTATTTACAGATGTCGAAAAAGGTTGCACGTGAATCCCTTCATTTTTTCTGCCAAGGTAAAAAACATTAATTTTACTTTTTATTAAATATTTATTACATTTTGTAATATATATTGTACGTAGGAGTCATATCGACTTACGCTCGGAGATATCTGCGTAAACCTACAACGTATGACATCCAACGCATATATGAGGTGCACGCAGAAAAACATGGTTTTCCTGGGATGCTAGGTAGCATCGATTGTACGCATGTTGGATGGGCTATGTGTCCAACGGCCTGGCGAGGTCAGTTCCACCGTGGTGATCATGAAGGGCCGACCCTCATACTTGAGGCGGCGGTGTCACAGGATCTTTGGTTTTGGCATGCTTTTTTTGGTGTTGCTGGGTCAAATAACGACCTTAATGTTATCGATCAGTCACATTTGATCAACGACCTTATCGACGGGGTTGAACCACCTCAATCTTTTCTTGCAAATGGAGAACTCTTCAAGTACGGGTACTATCTGGTCGATGGTATTTACAACGAATGGGCTGTGTTAGTTCAAGCTTTTACAGATCCAATCGCCGACAAACGGAAGTATTTTACGAAGAAGCAAGAGTCTGCTAGAAAAGATATTGAAAGAGCTTTTGGAGCTATAAAAAAACAATATTATGTTCTGGCGAACCCGATACGTTATTGGACTCGGGAGAGGATAATGGACGTCGTCTACACGTGTCTTATCCTACACAACATGACGTTAGAAGACGAGGGCAAAGCTATATGCCAAAACTACCAAGGTGACATTCCGCCACAACCGTCCACAATCAGTGATCAACAAAAACTTCATAACATAGCAAATATCAAGAGCCGTGAGATACACGGGGATCTTCGACATGAGTTGGTTGAACATTTGTGGGCGAGGCGACCAGATGATCTTGTATTAGATTAGTTTTATTATTAAATATTATTGTTTGTTTAATTTTTAGT
Source organism: Bidens hawaiensis (assembly GCF_021521415.1). Classification (NCBI taxonomy): domain Eukaryota; kingdom Viridiplantae; phylum Streptophyta; class Magnoliopsida; order Asterales; family Asteraceae; genus Bidens; species Bidens hawaiensis. The sequence continues at coordinate 164,318 of NW_027495275.1, forward strand.
ATGTTTTTTTTTATTATGAATTTTCAAAAAAATGTGTGTTTTTTTAAATGATTTCTTGTTTTTTTAATAATACGTTTTTTTAATACATTTATAAAAAAATAAAAAAAAAACCGCTCGCGCCCCCTCTCGCGCCCCTCCACACCAGGGCCCGGGGCGCGAGCACCAAAACCAACACCCATCTTATCAAGTTTCTCTCTCTGCCACACGTCACAATATTATTGGCTGGAGCCCCCACTCGCGCCCCCTCTCGCGCCCCCCACACCCCTCAGCCTTATGTCATTAACTTTTAGTCATTAATTTTTAATGATTACCTAGGATGGACTTTCTTAAGGCTATGCATAGTGGATGAGCTATAAATTGGGCGAATTACGACACGTGGCTCCCAATCAGCAAAGGATAGGAATTTGTTTTTGGGGTATAATGATGTTGTAGGCTAATACACACACACGCATATATATATATATATATACACGTACACTAGCTTTTAACCCGTGTATTACATGAGATTTGTAAAATAATAAAAATAAAAAGATCCATTATTTGAAAAAATGAACAAAATTATAGATAAAAAGAAGATAAAATATATAATACAAACAATAAGAAGTATAAAATCTCAAATTTACAAATTTGATTTTTTTTATATACAACATTTGCAAAAATTGTTTTGACCAATTACCCGTGGATTACTATGATATCGAGATGAGAGATTAAAAAATAAGAAGAGAAATTATAACCTATTTCTCAAAATTGTTTTGTCACATGACCCATGGATATGTAGGATAAATAAGATGAGAAATTAGATAATTAGAAATTAAATTATAACACATTAGTCAAAATTATTTTGCTCCATAACCAATGGATAGTTAGGATGAATTAGATGAAAAATTAGAGAATTAGAAAGGAAATTATAATCCATTTGCCAATATGGTTTGCTCCATAACCCATGGATATGTAGGATGAATAAGAAGAGAGATTAGGCCAAGTATGAATGTAGGATTGGCACATCATCCTCATTACTAGGGATGGTAAAAAAGCCCGAGCCCGACGGGTATACCCAAAACCCGAATCAAATGGGACAGGTATACCCGAAACCCGATGGGTATGGGCCGGGTATGGGATTAGGTTTAAAAATTTCGCGGGTACGGGCCGGGTATGGGATTAGATGATACCCGGCCCGATTACCCGAAAACACATACCCGTTTACCCGCATATGTACCCGAATTGTATGCCCGAAAAATTCTTTGTATTTCATAGGTTGTGAAACACGTATATAAAAATATATATAAAAGTTATAATGATATTATTTATTTATTGTCACACTTTTATATATGGAGTGCATTATATTTAAATTTGCAATAATTTTTGTATAAATAAAAGGTATAAAATAAATATAACGGTTAAAAAAATGTACTTGAAAGTCCTAACAGGTATACCCGATGTCCACGGGTATGCCCGAAACCCGACGGGTAATTACCCGACAAATACCCGACGGGTAATGGGCCGGGTATGGGACACGATTTTACAAACGGGTATGGGCATGGGATTAGCAATACCCGGCCCAAACCCGGCCCGTTGCCATCCATACTCATTATTTTCTTTTATTAGTATAGTTAGATTAGATAGTAAGATACAATACACACATCACATATACATCTCAGGCGATAAGAAGTTCTCGCCACCGCCCAAATCGCCCCAAAAATCGCCCACGGAGGCGGTGTTGTCGCCCCTTCTCGCTCTAATCCGTCGCCCACTACGCTTGTTCTAATAGTAAATGGTGTATTTGTTACTGAATACCTTACCTTAATCGTGAATTTTGAGAATATAGTGTATTCATGACTCGATACACTACTGTTTTATTCTAAACGTTAGTGTATTCATTGATGAATATACTAGTTCTACTGTTCTTATTTAGTATACTCATGATAAATACATTATGTAAATTATGATTCAGTATATATTTTTATTTTATAGCTTTCATTTGTTATATGTCTCTCATTTGATATGCTTGTATTAATCATTAGCTTTTGAACTCGTATACTATATATACGGGAGCTGCCAAATGATAAAAATAAATATGATGTGTTATTTTAATTGCATGTAGTTTGCGTATCATATAATATCTAGAAGCTTCATTCTCAAATCAGTTTTTCATAAACAAGGTTAAGTGTTTTATTTTATTTTTCTCGTTCATACTCATGTAACTTTGTCTTGTTCGCTTGAGTTTGTTAACACAACAGCAAAGACAACATGACAATAAAGTTGATTTTGCATGCACAATGTTAAATTCATAGTGTAATGGTTATTGTGTTAGTTGTGAAACTATAACCTAATATTACGCCAGTTAAAAATGTGTTACGTACTCATAATCAAATTATCACAGCATGTTTTCTCCTCCTTTCTAAATGAAATTTTACTTTCATAAATTCGTATTGTTTTGATAAAATAAAACGACCTCAGTTTAGTTATTAAGAAATATTTAATCCTGATTAAAATAAAACACCTGCTATAGCAAATTAGCAATCCGTCAATTTTAAGCCATAAGATCTATCGTAGGTGACGATACCGTGTGAGATCAACGGCTAAAGAGATTCTTGTTTTTGACGAATGATGTGGCATTTATTTAGCGTGTTTGAAACGTGTGTACACTTCGAAACAAATACTGATCATTCTTGATATAATATTAACTTTTTTGGATATTAATATTTTATCCTCAGAAAACTTGTATAGTATGTTTAGTTATTACATATTATTTAGTTGGATCTAGATTTTTTTTTCTCTCTGCACCTGTTAATATACTAGCTCGCAAAGGGACTCAAGCCCTCCTTAACTACATGGCTGAACTGCTGAAATGTGGATGAAGTGGCGGTGATGCCATAGTCTAAAGGATGGATTTCCTTTAGGTTATATAATGCAATGTAAGATAGACAATTCAAGTAGACGATTAATTCATTATTAGCGGTTGGTTTATACTCTACTATTTAATAACACATTTTTAACATTTAAATTAGTTCCATTTTCTCTGCATTTAAAAGAATTTGAACTCACCATCACATTTATAAGAACAAACACCATATCACCACACCAATAGAACATGAGTATTTATAGAGGTAGGGTACCAAAAAGACCCAAATACTCTTAAGGACTACTCGCGGGTCACTCAGAAATCCCTCATAAGAAATCCCTCACCACAATTAATGCGATGGGATATGAACGGTAGAGAGAGAAAAAACCGTCTAGTAACAGATCGCCACGTCACGCGGGAAATTCGAAAAAGAGAAAAAGTTGTACAGTCGGGTACAGTAACGGCCATCAAAAACGTCATATCACCTACACACGCGCCTGCGAGTGGTCAACTTGTCCTTTTCCATGATTATCCACAGACAACAAAAGATATTTCTCACCAACTTGAAAAGTTAAAAACCCCCAAATCCACATTAAGTCCAGAATTTCACCCGCATAAAATACTTCACACGGAAGAAACACTGGACTGGGGGGAGTTATAGAGGTAGGGTACCAAAAAGACCCAAATACCCTTAAGGACTACCCGTGGGTCACTCAGAAATCCCTCATAAGACACCTGCGGGGCACACAAGTCATCCGCATAATCATTTGAGGAAGAAACACTCTCATAGCACATGCAGAAGCATCATAGCACCCTCAGAAGTCATCCGCAAGAAGGAATAACCTTCCGCGTTAATGACCACGAGGTAATGCTCTGGGACAGCTGTCAATAACCAATTACCTTCTAGAAGATTTACCAAGATGCTTTCTTGGGCAATTCAAGATCTTTTGGCCAATCAGCTAGTGACACCTGGCAAGGTCGTTATAACCGTGCACATGTCCAATATTCTCCCATTAACAAATGGAAAGAGGACGCGTGTCCAGGTCGTTATACATGCACATGCAACGCATAAGCTAAACCTATCACACAAGGACACGTGTCCAGACGGTTATGCAGGCATCTTCCTAAGGGACAGCTGGCCCAATCACCTTCCCACATCCTTCGGCTATAAATACCCTCTCGATCATCATGAGGTATTCATTCACAATCACCATACTCTCACAATTTACTTAAGTACTTTATCTCTTTAAAAGAACGGTACTTATTCTCACGCCGGAGGGTGGTTACGGGAAGACCCCCCTCTTGTCCTTCCTGTAACGAGCTCACGGTGTTCTGTTTTGCAGGATTCACGTCACTGGACTTTAGGAATTGTATTCATATCGTGTTGACAGTAACCGTATCCTACCTTGTGGACTCAGTGGATCTAGGACCCATTAGTGGGGAGTAGATCCGTGTTTCTTCACTATCGATCACGAAACAAAACAATTTTAACAATGAACTTTTTAACAATAAAATTTGGAAAAACATTTTAAAAATAAAATAGAATAAGCTATCAATCTACAAGCACGTAAAAAGATCAATTTATATTTGAGATCGGCTAATATTAACCATAACGATACGCTAAAGTGTGTAGCTGAGAACTTGAACATTGATAAAAAGAGAAATGGGTTTTTTCTACATTAGTAGAACGTCTGAGAGCCGCCTTAGTATTTTGTGTGGTTGAACAGGGTAGTGTGACAAGTGTCGTCGTGTGGCAGCACCATGTGTGTGTGTGTGACATTCGTCAATTACAGGTCTTGTATATATTTGTTTTTGTGTTCGTTTAACATGTAAACCTACCCGTTTTGTAAACCGAAACTCATGATATATAAAATATTGGATTTTTTATATTACCAAATCATTTCCATTTGTTTAATTTGAAAAACCCCTTATACGGATTCGAAAACACATTTAAAACGAGCAAAATACATCAAAAACGAACTGTCGGACGCGTAACGAACAACAAAAGACGAGCTGGGGAACCCCCCCCCCCCGGGCACGCCGCGCCGCGTGGCCAGAGGAAAGGTTGAGCTCGCGCGGCACCTTCTGGTGTCTGACATGTTACAGATTTTGTTTGTTGTTTTGTGCTTTGCTTGTTTGTTTAACCAATCTATTTTCATGTAAACATAAAAGAGAACCTTGCAAAGAAGCTTTGACCCTTACCCTATATATACACACCCATATTCTTCATTTTACAATTGCTACATCTCCAAATTCTCTCTCAAACTCCATAGATTCAAGGTTGTTTATTATTGTGTTCTTGAAGGTTTGACTTCTAAAAGTCAAACCGAGTTTAATCTTTCCTTCTAATTTGTTCATATAACCTTAGTAATACTTGTTTATGGTGACACAACATATACATAATATACACCCCTTGTTACCTTTGGTAGTTGCTTTTCCGGCTCCGGTCGGTGAGGTTTCGGATCTTGTAAGGCAAGACTTCATGGAGGACTTACGTGGTCCTTGTTATATATTTTCCTCATCTAACAAATCCAACTTTATTATTGCTTACTAACCATGCTTAACATCTGCTCATTTTAGTTTATTTACAAGTTCCATGGTTATGAGTTTGAGGGTCTATACTTTGGTTCAACCGTAAAGAGCTCTAAACTATAACCCGAACTTTGCTTACTAGTTTTTATTAAATACTTGTTTAAAACATGTTTAATGTTAGATTTCAGTTTATAAAACCATTTTTATGAGTTCCATGGTTATGGGTTGGTAGATTCTAAACTCGGTCTTTACCCGAAACTATATCTGAAACCGTAAACCGAACTTTTGTTTAAAGTCTTTATTGTTAACTTTTTTGTTGTAAAACTTAAGTATTTTCATTTGTATATTATTATACAAGTTCTTGGATATTTGGGCATGTGGAAACCATCTATGAACTTATTGTGAGATGGAAACCGAACCTCCGATTTTTACTCGCTTAAGACACACAAGTGTGTTTTTAGCTATCAAGACTTGTATATTTCTTTAAAAATAGTTTATAAACTGATTTTAATTATTTTCTGAAGTACTTGGAAATGTTGGATCCAACTTGATCTCATAACAAAGTTTGGACTGACAAAACCGAACACTCGCTTAACGTATGTTGTTAGTTCTAAAACAATAGATCTACATACTTGGTTAAGTCTTACTTAATTTTTGTGAGTTACCTCATAACATTTAATATTTTGGAAAGTTGACTTTGGGTTTGACCAATTATCAAGACCCGAATCAACAACCCGAACACTCGTTAAAACCCGTTTTAGTATCTTTATTCTCAAGGGATTTGCACTCTTGCATTTTACTCACCTTATTACTTAACATAGTTTGAGTAAATATTAAGGTTAGATACTTTAACCCGGTTTCGAGCAAACTTACATTTTTAAAGGGTTATTATTATAAATTGCAAACAGTTACATTTTAAACCTTGAAACTTTAATTGTTTACATTTCTCAACATTTATTTTACTTAGAGACTTTCAAGACAACCTTTCTAAATCCGAGACTTTTTTTCTTTTAGGCTTTGATCGTTAAACCCGCCGTTCCGGCAAATCTTCAAATTATCATCTTTCAAGTTATTACTTGAACGTGAGTACTTTCATACCCCGTTTTTCTATCTTTTGTTTTGGGGGTGACATTTCATACTTATTCAAATTAAATGCTTTATACTTGAGTCTTAAACCACAAACTTTATTGTATACTTACTTAAATAAATGCTCGATTTGGTGTTCTATGCTTACATGGTTATGTGCATATGTGTTTACCGATTTTGGAGAGTTGAATCAGAAATCCGTGAAATATCTGGTATTTTCTTATAGCACGGTGCCGTTAATGTATTCTTATTAATGACCTCATGAAATCCGAATCTATTTGGTATTCTCTTATAGACGGTGCCGCTAATGTATTCTTATTAGCGACCTCATATTATCCAAATTATTGCTATTTATTTGTTGTTTTGTATACAAGATTGTGGTTTTTCTTATTAAATGCCTATTGTTCAAACTTATGAATTGCTCACCAACCTTTGTGTTGATAAACTTTATTTTATGAAATGTTACAGGTTTACATCTTGGTTGATTATGGAGCTTGTGGAGAAAACGTCACAAATACCATTAGGATATTAGCAAAATGAACAATATATTATTTCCTTTGTTTTGTTGTATTTGTCTTATGAATATTCGTTATGTGACATTTTCGATGTTGTGAAATGAAATGAGTTTATTAAATATTGTCGCTTTAAATAGTGTCATGTGCTTATAGGCAATCGTTACACCTCGACATGTTCCGCCGCCTTTGGTCGGGGTGTGACAGTGTGAGTGTGGCAAGTGTAAATGTGAGTGTTGAGTAACTTGCTATGTGTCATCCTTTGGAGAGTTTTGTGCCACCAACCGACACATGGCAACATCATATGGCAAGTGGCGCCAAGTGTCATTACATGTGATGAGTCAGCATGCTACGTGTCACCTCCTAGTGATGTGTGCACCACGAGCTAACACGTGTCATGGTGACTCATCACCTAACTACTATATATAGAAAGGTCCGGAGACCAGTTTCGAGACACCAACACACCGACAACCTAGATCAATCATGACCCAAATTCACAGACATCCTAACCAGCTCGTTACCATGCACACGAAACTAAAACGGCTCCCTGCCGATGATACGTGTTCTCAGTTCCAACTCTCTCTCTATGTCGATCCCAATCTCTCGTCACAAATATAGTCGGGTGCTAGGGTAATCTCGACAGTAAATACTGCTTCGGCTGTTGTACCCTTGGATTGAAATCTGGACATCTTTTTAACATAAATCCTCACCCACAACCGGGAACCACAATTTGTTCAATCTTGCAGCTCGTAATATACGGATGGATTCTGGTTATCAAGACAGGTTCACCAAGTGAATGACGACATAAGAAGACACGACTAGGAGGTTATGTTGACATGCGTTAGATCGGGCTTAATTTATAATCAATACGTTTTTTGTAAACATTTCATCTCCTAACATGCGTGTTAGAAATTGATTATAAAATTTTATGGACTAAACGACACATTTCCTAACTTGAGTTTTAGAAACAATTATTTTGTAAAATAATTTATAACGTTTGTTGTAAACGTTAAGTCATCTAACTACATGTTAGATGAAGTTTATTATATGACCAAAAGGTTATGACACCTATATAAGAAACCAATATTGTGTAAAAGAATAAGGTTCGTTTCCTAGCACACCCGTCGGAAATGATTCTCTTGTAAAAGGGTTTTTTTTTCACGAACGCTAATTTATCTAACATATGTGTTAGATAAACCAAAGGTTTCAAAATGGTTTATTCGAAATCGGGCCACTCTAGAATGGGTATTACAAATTATTATTTTGTATGATAATATTACTAGAGTTTGTCTAATATTCTAATGAGCGTGTTAGACTTATTATTTTGGTAAATATTAAGATTTAGACATTTAATATTTCTAATGAGCGCATTAGTAAATATGAGTTTTTAAATCTATAGAGAAACCTTTTGTGAACGTGTAAGTTTTCTAACTAGCGTGTTAAAAATTATTATTTTGGTAACATAATAATGATAGATGCGGTTTATATTATTAATCAAATGTTATAAACATTCGTGTCTGAATGTGTAGACTTTCTAACGAACGTGTTAGAAATGAATTATTTAATAAAAACAAGTGATGTGAAGTCGTTAATCATCTACTGAGCAACTTAGACATGACAGTGATTGTAGACGAGTACCTTTTATCTTGTTGTGATAAATATGTTAATCAAAGTGACTTGGATTATAGACTTATGTTTAAGTCTATACGAGTCAATGTTTAAGGCCTTGGAGGTTAAAGTCAAACGAGTTATAACCTTAGAAAATGAGATTAACTTTGGTGTTAATACTTTCTAAAAATGAGGTTGAGGAACGGTAAATGAAATCGAATTATCTTGTCTAAACTAAGAAATGAATGTTGGGAAAAGATAATGTGTCTCTTAAGGATGTGAAGAATCAGAATGATGCATCTTCTGTTCACAGGCCTAAGTATTGTAGTCTAAGCATGCTAGACTAGTACTTGTTGATTATGGTGCTTGACGAAGACTAATTAACGTGGAACATTCAAAACATAAACAATAGTGAGTTTGTGTATAGACAAGTTAAAGAGGGATTTCATTTAATCTAAAGTAATAATTATAATCTTGAGTTGACCTCAACTTTCCAAGTTCTCCTAGATGTGACTAAGTTTGTGATGACTTGATAAGGATTAGCTTATATGCTACCAAATGGTCAAAACTTATAATAAGAAATCTGTTGCTTTACTGATAACACCGATAAACTCACTGATACAAAGGTGTGGTATTGTTCAAATCATGAGCATCGATGAATGGCCATAATCAAACTTAAACAAACTATGTTAAAATGCAAGAAATGCGGGGGGGGGGGGGGGTAGTAATTGAGATGATATCTCAAACCTACGATGAAAGCAAAAGCTTTTCTTTAGTTGAGATTATTGAGTTAATTTCTCAAACCTGTGTAGAAAGGAAAATCTTTTTTCTTAATCCAGCCAGTAAGTTGGATAATCAAATTTTCTTTATACCATACAAAATTTGGATGATGTTATCCAATAACACTTCAATGTGGGGGTGTCTTGCATTTGAATTTGGAATGATTGGCAATAAGGATTATTGGAAACATGTGACCTGGTGGAGTACACAATGGTCATAACGAGCTAATTTGGTGATTAGACTCGAGTGCCAACTGGTTGAAATCATAATTTAGATAGATGTCTGATATTGGCATAATGAAGATGTGTTTGCCCAAAAATGAGAATTGTGTTCTTCAAAGGACGGTCGTTATAACAAGATTTGGGGTGAAGCTAAAGGTTATAGTCTTAGAAGATGATAAAAGGCTTGGAAGTTAAGAACACATCATAACAACTCATCTTAATTACGCAATTATCTAGTATTGACTTGACGAAGTCATAGACAATGATTTTGGATCCAACAACTTGAGGGTTGATGAAAGATAGAGTGCAAAGGAAAATCTAACCTACGAGATTGAAGATCCCATGATCTAGGTTCAATAAGACAACCTAACTGCATGAACTAAGGGTGATCACTGTGAGGGCATAGCTTATGTTCAAGTTGACACATAAGCTAATATGTATATCCTTCTAAATTAAAAGGGTGTTTGAATAAAGATCCTAATCCATCATTCCTAAGAAAGTAATTGAAAAGGGGACGCTAAGCATAGCCTATGGTTACTGATAAGGGATCATGATAACCATAATAATTTGAGGATTAAATCACCTATGTGAGAGAGAAGTGGGGCCACTTCAAATGAATTTGTGGGAGCACAAATCCTAGAGCTCTCGCAGAACCATGTTAGTGTTCCATGACCATGAACAGACACGACAATGAGGGGTTAACCAGACCAGGAAGAGTGTTGTGTGAAATGTAATAACGTCTACGTTAAAAGGGGATTGGTTCAAGGTCATCGTGTCTACCAACCGCTAGGAGACTAAGTATGTTTCACAAAGGAATGTTCAAAGCTAACGTTACCTATCCTGCAATGCTCAACCACTGTAACTCTATTTGACACGTGAGTGTACAAATCGATCTCCGTTCATGTGAGGGATTGTTGGAAATTTTGGACTGATAATAATTATTAGTATATGTTACTAATAAACTAGTTATTAACGGGTCCAAATAGTATAGATGAATGTGACATCGATACGCTAAAGTGTGTAGTTGAGAACTTGAACACTGGTAAAAAGATAAATGGGTTTGTCCCACATTGGTATGTTTATATGTTATTAATAAATTAATTATTAACAGGTCCAAATAGTAGAGATGAATGTGACATCGATACGCTAAAGTGTGTAGTTGAGAACTTGAACACTGATAAAAAGAGAAATGAGTTTGTCCCACATTGGTAGAACGTTTGAGAGCCACCTTAGTATTTTTGTGTGGTTGAACCGGGTAGTGTAACAAGTGTCGTCACGTGGCAGCCTTATATGTGTGAGTGTGACAAGTGTCAATGTGAGTGGTACTACTTGCTATGTGTCATCCTTTGGAGAGTTGTGTGCCACCAACCGACACATGGCAACATCATATGGCAAGTGGCGCCAAGTGTCATTACATGTGATGAGTCAGCATGCTACGTGTCACCTCCTTGTGATGTGTGCACCACGAGCTGACATGTGTCATGGTAACTCATCACTTAACTACTATATATAGAAAGGTCAGGAGAGCAGTTTGGAGACACCAACACACCGACAATCTAGATCAATCACGATCCAAATGCACACATCCTAACCAGCTCGTTACCATGCACACAAAACTAAAACGGCTCCCTGACGATGATACGTGTTCTCAGTTCCAACTCTCTCTCGATCTCGATCCCGATCTCTCGTTACAAATACAGTTCGGGTGCTAGGGTAATCTCAAAAGTACATACTGCTTTGGCTGTTGTACCCTTGGAAACAGACGAGCTCGCGGAGGTAGCTTGAAATCGGTTTTAAGGAACCTATGTTCAACAGAAATCTTCACCCACAACCGGGAACCACAGTTTGTTCAAACTTAAAGCTCGTAAGATACGGATGGCTTCTGGTTATCAAGACAGGTTCACCAAAAGAATGACGACATAAGAAGACACGGCTAGGAAGTGATGCTCATGTCTCGGTAGGTCTCAGTCAACGCGGTTCTGATGCGGTTTTAACACAATGATCAACTCAACTCGGCCCGGTTTCAAGTATTAGCTTTTGGAGCACAAGTCAAAGTTTTCGGTATGAATCAGGACATGTATATATATTATATTTGTTTTTAAAATCGTTCATATTTGTATACGGTATGTGTAATACAATTTCTCAAATTGTATAAATAAATTATTTATTTGTTTCATTAAAATTGTTTAATAAAATCGTGACCCATGTCCTATAATAATACATAGCAAAAAAGATTGTAGCATACAAAGTAAAAGTTGTACATCGATTGATGAACAATTTAATTCGGTGAGAGAGACCCATTTTAGTTTTTAAAATATATATATCAAGCAAAAGGTTGTGTGGTGACTTGAGTCCATAGATTTGTTTTTTATTTTTTACTTTCTAAGAAACTATAAATGGCGAATAAGTTTTCTTAATTTTTGCTTAATTAAATATGCAAATTTATTTTGTTAAACCTTTTTCACAACCTAAGAACAAGATATGCAATAACTAGACAACTAAAGATATGAATATAACAAAATAAATTATAGAGTTTCAAGTAAATGTTAACTAATGCACTTTACGTCCTCTCTTGGATTATAGAGTCGGGTATAAATCGTGTATATTCATGTATTATTTTATAATTTTAATAAGCTTATTCTACGAACAATGATACTCCATAAGTGTTATATATATGTAGGTCATTGAACATTAAAGATGTTAAACTGGGACTTATACGAGCACGGAATGAAGTCCCTGGAAGATCGACACGCAAAATGGAGTAGAAAAGCAAGAAGAAGTTTAATTTTCTACCACTAGAGAGTATTGTATGATTTCAGTTTTTCTCGTGTTTATGTAATTCTTGACTGATAAACTATGCAAATTGATGTTTAGTATTTTGAACAATTAGTCGGTTTATTTCAATCTGAACGACTAGTTTGTCAATTGCAGTGATTCTTATTGCATAGTGCTTGCTTATTAATTTTGATTTAACAAATCATACACTCGCCTTTGATTGAGCCATGTGGTGAAGGAACCTCTGGCTACCAGTTACGTGTATAAACGATTGTTGATGCTTACGATAGTTGTTAGTTAAAGTATGCTTGTGAGTTGATAGTTGAATTATATTAAATGACATGATATGACTGATTGATTAAATGCTTGAAATTAGGTGTTCTTTCCTTCAATTGTTGTTTACATATTTGCTAAAGTACTTGCTTAATCCTGAATCGTTGCTAGTGTGTTCAGCATGCTAAACTGCTACTTCATAATTAAATCACAAAACTTCATAATGTTTCACATATTTTTTGTGGTTCGACAACCTACTTGCTCTAACTAGTTTAGGGTGAATATGAACACTAAATTAATATAATTTTTGACCGGGCCTTTGACATTGATCAGTTGCCCCAGTAATTTTTTTCTTAAACAACATGGATCACTAATACACCTTTTCAATACGCAGAGGTTGTGATCACTTTCTTTAACACGCTATGTTAAGATAGTGTATCTTTACAAGCCTTCAAATATTCACTATGTCAAGATAATGAAACCTCACAACATTATATCAACATACTATATAATCTATCAACAACTAACAACATTATGCCAATGATGAAAAAACTTATTTACAAATCACTAGAATAACTCTAGTGATGTCCATAAATAATCCAAACATATAGGAAAGATGTTGTACAACTTCTACTTTTTGCTATTCTTATGATTTTGATAAAAAATTTTATTGATGTTAAAAAGATGTTAGGATCAACAGAGAGATGCTTTGAATATGTATATCTATTTATTGGAGTAAATGGGGTGGTTTAAAAGGTTGTATAAGACATCCCTATGTAGTCAATACTCAATACTCTCGGTTGATCCCATCCACTATGGATGTCAAGTCACAACACTTAGTAATTTATGTTTTGAACGTTATGAGAGGCTTTGTCCGCAAGTTTCACTTCGTTTCAAGTATTTCATATTACAACATGTTAACTTGGTCTAACTATTAACTTGCTACCTTCATTTAGTGATAACCCAAAAAAAAAGTTATTCATTTTTAGTTTGACCACACACTCGTCACTATCCATTCTTATTTGGTTGTCTTTATTCCATTTCACGACACTTTTGTTGTTTTATTATGTTTTATTTGATATGCAGGAATGATAAGGGGAATGGAATAATTTATTACATGGGAATGAAGAAAGTGGTGTTTAGTTGCTCAATTGAATGGAATCATCCATTACATATGGAATCTCATTCCATCAAAACCATTACTTCTCACACCTCTTCTTTTTTTTTTCATTCCATTCATCCCTCACCCTACTTTCTCAATACCACCACCACCTAACAACCACCACCACCACTACCATCGCCGCCGCCACCACCTGATCGCCACGTCATCGTCGCCACCACCTTCGCCACAACCACCGCCACCACCACCAGCGCTGCCACCACCACCTGACCATAACCACCACCACCACTGTAGCTGCCTGACCACCACCTCCATCGCCGCCACCCTAACTTCTCCATCACTACCAATGCTACCATCGCCACCCCCCACCACCAAAACGGTCACACCCCGAAAATCTTAACTTAACACAGCGAAGACTTAACTCTAAGTCATTCGGGTTATGACAGATGCCGATAGCCAATAATAATAGACAATTAATAATGAAAGCTTTATCTTTTATTAAAGATAATATATTTTACATTATCAGAGTTTCTTACACGTGTTATTGCACGGTTTACATTATTCCAACTTCTTTCAAACACGACACGCCCTCCTTTCCATGCCTCCTCGAAGTCTTCACTTACCTGTAAAGCATATTAAAATATCGATCAACACAATGTGTTGGTGAGTTTCCCTTTGTAACAAAAATAGTCCATATATATATATATGTATATATATGAATCGAAAACAGCATCCATAAAATGAACTTCCGTCATTATATCCGATATCAATTCGTGTGTAATCGTCACTACACCCCGGATTATATCCATAATACCTCGTGTATAATGGCTTATCACCATTATATCACCAATCGTGTGTAATATTCTACCGTCATTACATCACCAAAAACAATAGGCATTTTTTTAAACAAATTGTGCTGCTGTAGACGAGCAAAGAATACAACATTACGTATGACTATCATAGTTGATAACACGATACATACCAGACTCAAAATATACTCACTTTTAACCCAACGTGATTGGAAGTGGGGGCGTTACCCCCGATAGATCTACCCATATTTTTGTGCCCCTTTATAGGGTTAACCGTTATTTAGCTAACTAGACTCATCCTGGGTTTGACATGGTTTGTAAAATAAAATGTCTTTACAATATCAATAAAATCCATATTAAATGAAGACTATGTTTTTCCCCCAAAACACAATTAAATATCGATTTAAAACAATTCCAGTTAAAAACGAAGGGGGGTCGATAGAGAAACTCACGTTTTGTAGCTTTTCGTTTCCAAAAATTTCGTGTCTTATATTAGTACACGTTTTGTTGAATTAACTTGATTTTAGTTTTTATAGATAAAACTCTTTTTAGTTTATTAGTCCTACTCCAGTATTCACATAAGCACATAAGCAAATAAACGAGCACACATAGTTCGGTTTTCCGTTAACTATTATTCAATTAATTAAATTAATTAATAAATAATTAAATTATAATAAAATATTTTAAGTTTCAGTTTCTGAAAATTTTTAAGAAAATATTAATCTTCTATTTTTCATAAAACTTGTCGGTTTCATCGGTTTTATGTTTAAAATGAATCGTTTCGGTTTTTCGTTTAAAATGTAGTTTATAAATCATGTAAATTACTTGTTACATATATATTAATCAAGTTTTATAAGTTAACTTGTGAAAATATATTACTTTCATTTTTGTTAATATTTTCTTAAAGTAGCAACTTTTTAACGTTTTCGTGTCAGTTTTCGCGACACGAACCATTTAAGACTAAGTTTTATTATCTTGTCCTTTTATCATGTCTTAACTTATGTTATAAATGAGTATTTTACCACTTTAGGGGCTGTTCTAAAACAGTCTCTAATAGTTGTGTCGGTTTCGTTTAAAAAATGATTTTTTGACCGTTAATGTTACCGACAAGTCAATTAATTTGCACAAGTCTATACTAATCATATTATGGACTAAACACACATATAATTACAAATAAGAGCATCCACAACTACAAACATCCACAAACCGCCACATAATAGCCACATCAAATTTCAAACTTTTCTAAAAAAACCCCAACTTTTTTCTACAACAACAAACCTTCACAAACTTTATTAAAATATATTATAATTGTATATATATAATATATGTATATATGCATGTGAGAGAGAGAAAGGGGTGGCCCCACAAAAAATGCCACCTTGTAAGTTTGTTGGAAGTTTGCTTAAACAAACCGACCCTTCACAAACTTGCTCCACAACAAGAGAAGTTTGTCATCCAAGTCCATTTCTTTGCCACATAGATTCAAACAAATTGGAGCTTGTTGTGGATGCTCTAATTTACCATAAATTGCAGTTTTGACCATATAAGTCCATACGACACGTTTAACCGAGTTTTAGGTTCCTAGTTCGTATTTTTGGTTTCATTAACAATGTTACTAGTTAAGCTTGTTATTTTTATATATGCAATTATTATTAAATATTTTAATAAGTCCAGATCTTTAACCCATTTTATATGTTAACAATAATCCAAAATTTCACTTTTAAGTAAAGGTTCTTATTCTCTTTAAAGAATCTAAATTTTCATGATCAAAGTATTATCTTTTTCAACAACATCATGTTTTAGCTTTTAGATGTTTCTATTTTTTTTATAACTAATCACTTTTATATTATTCCCATCTTTATAAACTTTTAATCAATCATTCCAATCAAAGGATCATGGGTTTTTTTTATAAATCCTCTAAGTGTTGTTCTAATAAAGTTTCCTCTTTTAGTAACTTTAATATTTGATGATTCTAATTGATTTAATTCTTCCACTTTGATTAAGTATAATTCTAGGTTAAATTCATTCAATTAGTTTGATAGGGTTTCATACATCCTAGGTGTTCTATTTCCATTTTATTCTTTCAATTCATCATTCAACAAAGTTTCTATCTTTAGTAAGTTGTTGTTTATTTTAACAATGTGTTTACTAATCCAAGTTTCTAATCATCTACCCTATCTTATTTTAAGTTGTTATTAATCACCTATTGATTATATTTATTACAAGTATTCACATCAAAATCCAATTTTTATTTTTTCTTAAATTAAAGTTCCTTTATTTAGCAACTTTGTTAAGTTTCAAGTTTCAATAATCAAATCTAGCATGCAACCTATCATAATTTCAATTAAGTTTTTCCACAACACCTTTTGATTCAAAAATCCATTCAAAACCTCTTAATTAATTCAAGACTAAAAATCCCAATTTCACAATTATGAACATATTCTTATTTTATCCATTTCTAACAACAATCTTTAACAATCTAGGTTCATACTAGCAAGTTAAAGATCAACAATCAATCCCAAACTTCATTCTAATAACAAACCCTAACATTATGTTTATCCAAGTTCACTTCAAGTAACCAAAATATTATCAATACCTAAAATCAAACTTTAACAATCCATGTGGGATCTTTAGGATGAATGTGTGTATGTGTAATGAGTTTGATTCTCCCATTTACACACACATACACACATATAT
This sequence comes from Bidens hawaiensis, assembly GCF_021521415.1. Taxonomy (NCBI): domain Eukaryota; kingdom Viridiplantae; phylum Streptophyta; class Magnoliopsida; order Asterales; family Asteraceae; genus Bidens; species Bidens hawaiensis. The sequence continues at coordinate 181,573 of NW_027495275.1, forward strand.
TCAGATATTCAAACTTTCAATCTTTCAATCAACTCAAGAACATCAAACCTTGTTTATCCATAATCAATACTCAATTAATCATAACATAATACTTACTTGTTTCTTGAGATTTTGAAATATTAAAAGAGTGTTGAGAGTGAGTGCAGTGTGCTTCCTAGCTTAATCCTCCCTAATATGCTTTGATCTTTCTCTTGTTCTTTGATTTAAGGCTTCATACTCTTGATTATGTGTTTGTGTGTGTATATTGTTGATTTGAATTTGATTTGGGTGTATTGGGAGGGGGTTCGACCGACTTTTTTAACGCTACCTTAACATGCCTATAAATCTTTGGATAATTTAGCAAATTGTCCTAAAGTGTTCGAGTATTATAAAAATAATTGCCTTATAAGAGTTTATGTGTTATATATATATATATATATATATGGTGGGGTTATACTAAAAAAATGAGATGTGTCTAAAAAGTGTAGGAAGAAATTATGTCCATTAGATCAAGCCTTTTAATGGCTAAGATTAAATATAGGTTCACAAGATGGTGTGTTATATTTTTAGAATACATTTTGTTCACCAAAAGGGTATTATGGTCCTTCTAGTTATTAAGATGCACATCAATTATTCAATCCAATCCTTTATTTCAGTCACACATTTAAAGATGTGAGAGATATTACTTTAGTTCATAACCCACCAGCAACCGCTGTCGAACCACCATTTATCACCTTCAATCGCCAGCAACCACAACAGTTCTCTCTTCTCTGGTCATCTGCTCTCTTCTCTGGCCTTATTAGTTGTGTGCGTAGTAAGAATATAGAGCCCCCATCCCAAAAGCACGCAGATCTAAAAACCGCTAAACTTTCGCCGTCAAAAAATTATGAGAATTTTCAGAGTGTTTCTTCATTCTCATCCAAGGCATCACCGGCGAGAGTCGCAGCGGCTGCTAAGGTAAGTTTTGATAACCATAAAATAGATACAAGGGGAATATTTCCAGGCAAATCGATCGGGCAGCGGTTGTTTATACCGGAAACTGTTTTTCCGTTGTGATGGCATGTTTTAGTCGAACGAGTGGTGACGTTTTTCGATGACTGTGGAGGATGGTGTGATGGTTTTCACCGGAAAAATGAAGAGGGAATGTGGCCGAGTAACACACAATTTTATGAATCTTTAAAGATCACGTTTAATCAATTATAGTGTGTTATATAATACCAATATGAAGAACTCAAAGTATTATATTTTGTGTTACAGTTGATGTGATTGTTGAGTGTTATATTAAATTCCAACCATGAAGAACACGATCTTGTTATGTTTTGGGGAGTCATTGTGTTTTAGTTTAAATTATTGTAATGTCTTTGAAATTTCTACATTGAAGAACTCGAACATGTTATGGGAGATTCATTGTATTATAGTTCATCTTATTGTATTGTGTTATAAATTCTTATAATGAAAACTAGAACTTGTTGTGTTATTAGCGTGTCATTGTGTTATAGTTCATATAATTGTGTTATAGTTCATCTGATTGTGGTACAATATAATTCATGTTATATAATTATTAATAACTAGATGCATAAATATAGGAACCTACATTAATTCAGATTTTATTTCCAAAATTTCAAAATTTCATTCTTGACCATCCTACCCATGTGTATAATATCTTATCCAATGGTCAAGATCATTTCCTACACTTCATATGAAAAGTTGTCCTTTTATTTTAACCTTGCTCTCTCTCTCTCTCTCTCTCTACATATATATATATAGTTTTGTAGGAAGAGTATGAATGACATAAAATTTAAAGTTAGGAAACTATGTAGCCAAATTCTAGACCCTAGGAAACTATTTGGTATTTTACCAATCTTAACCACTAGATCATAGATCTAATGACTTAGATTTATTCTTACTCTTCCTAGAAAAACCCACCCATATATATAAAAAGGTTAAATAAAAATACATAGTTTTGTAGAAAGAGTAGGAATGACACAAAATTTAAAGTTAGGAAATTCTATGTAGCATAAATCCTTAATCATAGGAAATTATTTGGTATTTTAAAAACTGTCAATCTCAACCACTAGATCATAGATCCAATAGCCTAAATTTATTCTTACTCTTCTTAGAAAACTATTTCTTTTTATTATAACTCACCCCTATATAGAAAAAGGTCTCACCCCGAGTCCCCGTTGTGTAACATCACGGGAATTTTTGAGCCAAAAGTGTCAACTTTCCAAAGTGTAGGGACCAAATCTGCCAAAATTCAAACTTCAGGGACTAAAATGAAAATTCTGTTTTCTTGTCCTATCGCGATACGCGACGGGACAAAAGACAAGCCCATCGCGTACCGCGATGGGGCTTGGTCAAAGATTCTAGAAGAGATCAACGGCGATACGCGATCGTCGTTGAGCCTACGTCATCGAGTACCGCGATGACGTGGCCTGACACGTCTGACACCTTTTCACCACGTGTCCAAACGTGGCACACTGGTCTCCACGTGTCCCGACACGTGGCACATCGTCCGCCACGTGTCAACAAGTGGCACACCGTCTGCCACGTGGTGACACGTGGCAGACCTACTGTGTGCGTCACCAAGGCTACGTCGCGGTACGCGACGGGTGCCTTGAAGGCGGTCGAGTACCGCGTTGGGACCCCAAAAATTGCCTATAAATAGCAGCCTCGGGTCTTCATAACTTCACACCAAAATCTCACATACAATCTTCTCTCTACTCTCTCACTACACCTCGAAAATCATGCCTACGATCCATCTCGATAAACGTGCCCAAATCCTCGTTTTCCGTGCCCTAGCTCGATAAGCGTGCCACTTCCCGAAAATGAGTATATCAAGAAGGTGATCCCGTACCGACGTCCCGACGACCATTTTGGAGTGCATATCGTGAAGTGTTGGTGCCTCGAAAAGCGTGCCGACAAGAGGTTCGTTGACGTAAGAAGGGTTGATCAAGTGGCGTGGAAGTGCTGCTTGAATCCTTAGGAAGTCCAAAAAGCCAACAAGTTTAGGCATAATGTCAAATGAATATAATATAATATTATATTAAAGGCTTAAGCCCTAAGTCGAAATCATACTATACCTCGAGAATAAATGATATAACAAAGAAAAGAAAGAAAGAAAATAAATGTATATATACTTATGTGTTATATAAATTCTTTGTTATTATTATTATTATTTAAGTATGGTGAGTATTTTAAAATAATAAAGAAAAGAATACGTTTCTTAAAGAAAAAGAAACGTAGGGTTTTTATAATAAACTAAAGGTTTATAAACAATACTTTTAAACTAAAGGTTTTCAAGTAATTGAGAAATGGACTAAAGGTTCATCGAGGTTAAATAAAGACTAAAGGTCTTAAGCCGGATTGTATATCCGACTAACGAATAGTTATACTCGTACTATAGGTGTGAGATAACAAGAAAGAGACGCAAGGACGGTGTTGGAAACCGATCCCGATCAAAGGTGAATACGCCCCACTTTTACAAACTCGTTTTCAAACAAATAAATGTGTTATGTGTAAAACTTTACATGAGACCAATTGTCTCTAAAAACATTATGAATAAGAGTAAAAGCCTAGCCCTCAGGCTGTAGTATACGTTTGTCTGGATCCTTACATATGTGGTTAAATGCGGTGGGCACATCGCACCACGCCAGGTCACGACCTCCAGCCACGATGGGCCGAACCAAAGTATGTTCGAATGAGAATGACCTTGTGTATATTTATGGTACCTAAGTACGTCGAAACGCTGCGGTGTTTTGCTGTGGTGACCTAGTGTAGAGACTCAAGTTTATAATGATGTTTTTTTAACATTGTTATTCCTAGGCCAAGATGGGCCGAGGCTTGCGTAACCCTCGAGGGGTAACGAAGTAAAAGAAAATATTTTTGCGTCAGCATATTCACCAGCAAATGTTTGCTGACGTATTTTTATAACATTTTGCAGGTAACCAAGAATAGAGCTTGAAGGACGAAGGCTCAAGAATCCGATGGCTCGGATATTTTGTTTAATTATTAAAATATGATGTTTTTGTTAAACTTATAAACAAGTAAATCTAAACGAGACTTTCGTCTAGTCTTTTTGTAAGGTGAATATTTTAACTTGAAATCCACATGTTTTATAAAGTCTTCCGCTAATAACCCGTAACTCTTATTTATATACAAATGTGGTACCAACTATCGAGTTGCACTCCTAGGCCTAAGATAGGGGTGTGACACGTTGGTATCAGAGCCATCGAACTTAGCGAATTGGGTATCATAAAACAATACCCAAGCTTCGATCCAAGCATAGGAAAATATTTTACTTGTTATTTGAATAGGGATAAGATTGGCTGGTAACCCTTTCTTTCCCTCTCTACATCTAAACTGTAACATCTGCCCTGATCCGACCCGACCCAGGTACCCGTTTCTCTGACCCGATCTCTTTCTTTTATGATTTAATATATTTATACTTATGTTTTATTTTTAATAATAATAATATACTTTTCCTTTCCGCCTCTCTCTCTCTTTCTTTCCGCCGTCCCCTCCCTCTTCCTCTCTTTCCGCCTTCTTTTCCCTCTTGTCGTCGTCCCGCCCTTACGCCTTGTTTCCCTCTTTGCTTGTCCTTTGGTTCTTCCCGCCTAAGGATGTCTGCAGCTCCACGCGCCAGACTCCTTATATGGAAGCCTGCGTGAAGACATCTTGTTCCTGCGATGCGTGAAGAGAACTCTTCTCGCAGCGCGCTAAGAATGCATGTTCTTCCCGCAATGCGCTAAGAATGTATGTTCTTCCCGCGATGCGCTTAGAATTCTAGTTCACGCAGCACGCTAAGGATGTGATTCTTCCCGCAGTGCGCTAAGGATTGTTGTGCCAGCCTTCGCGCTCGCGCACTCAGCCTTCCCGCGCTTAACCCTTGTATCTTCTGTTTATTCCAGCCTGTATGCTTTTGTGTTGTCTTATCTTCTGTGCTGTTGACCTAACCTATCTAATGTCTGAATAGTTACTTTCGGCGCAGCATGCGTACCAACCCCCATTGGTTGGTAGAAAAAGTGACTGACATTATCTTTTGAGATCTGCTTTTGCCATGCTTGACCAGTACCTTTATCTGAACCGCCCATGCCTGTTACTGTTCCCTGTCAGCTTTATCTTGCTCCCTGCAGCTGCCATATCTTTTGATATCTTTTGCTTTTGGAATCTTTTGCTTTTTGAGATCTTTTCCCCTTTTTCTAGGGTTTGTGTCTCCTAGGGTTTTCCTATAAATAATAATAATACTTTCATAACACATCACACACAAACACTTAATCTCTCCTGTTCTCTTGCTCCTTGCTCTCTCTGCCGTCTTCCTCTCTGCCTCCGTCTTCCTCCCTGTTCTGCCCCGCTTTTCCGGTAATATATATATTATATAATAGTTTACTTATTAATTATGCTAACTTATTATCAAGACTTAAAACAGATCGTTAAAACAATAATCTTAATTATAGGTTAACTTTGCTTGTTTAAGAGTTGATTCTTGCATATCTTTCACCGCATCGTTTATCAAGTGAGTTATCTCGTATCTAATCCCTTTTTATTTTAAATGCTTTGGGATGTTCATGTGTTCATACAAAACTTGAGTCTTAAACTGTTTATGAACTTTAGTCGCGCAGTATCCCATGTGTTGAGGACGTAGACTTGGCTGTTTATTTGTATGTGTGGATCATTAACCGTATGGACGGTCTATTCCGCAGTTTTCATGGTACCATTAGATGAACACGGGAGAACATTCGTTTATGATTTCTCTTTTGTTTACACATGCACAGTTAGTCTTGTTTGTGAGCTCAATTGTGAGCACTGGCAGTCTTGTCTCTTAGAGTTGGTCCCGATCAGATTACACCCTTGTTGAAAACCAGACATACACATGTTGCGCGCAGATTTTATTGTTATCTATGTATTGTATTAAACTTGATTTCTCACCAACACGCAAGTGTTTGACGTTTATTTTAACACATGTTCAGGTTTGCAGTAGCTGTTTTGGAGCTTGTGGACACGTAGGACGTTTTTACTTTTGGACCTAGAATTAAAATGTATCAGGACAAGTTAATGATGTTTGAATGTTATAATTTATAATATATTGAATTAGGTTTGATTTATGTTCTTTATTTTCCCCGCTGCGCGTGCGCGATAAAATGTGTATTAATAAATATTGACACCAATAGTGTCGCGAGTAATGAAGCAATATGTGGCGCCCCGATGTATAATCCGCCTTTGGTCGGGGTGTTACAGATTGGTATCAGAGCTCGTTGACTTTAGGATAGGTGGTTAGACGTAACGGCCTAGAATACCTAAGAGTCCCTTCTCGCGCATGAGAGAAATCTCATGTTTGCGCGCTTATTGTTAATTACTCGTTGTTTATAAATATGCTCGCGCTTGCGCAGTATATGATTTTATGTTTTATTTCGCGATATTTCGATTTTTGTTGAATTTCGATTTTTATTGATTTTACTTACATGTTCGTTTGTTGGATTTGAAAATCCGAAAAGTCATGGTGATACATGAATAGTTGATTTTCAATTTCCATTTACGATTATGTTCTGAGGTTGGAGACTTGAAAAGTCATGGTGATACATGAATTGTCAACCTCCAATACTCATTTTCTTGTATGTTTTATATTGAAGATTGAAAAGTCATGGTGATACATGAATCGTCAATCTCCAATACTCGTTTGCTCGTATATTTTAAATTGGGAATTCGGAAAGTCATGGTGATACATGAATTGTCGATTCTTGATTCGAATTTGTTACCTTTATTAAGTCTGCATTTAAAGTCATTTATTTTACTTTAACTTTTGATAGTATCTAACCCTGCGAAACCAAGCTTTATAAAGTTATACTTTGCGATAAAACCAAGATATTAACTAAAATTAAAACTTTTATAGAATGCCTCCGCTATCTCGCCGATTTCAGAGAAGAGAAGCCTCGCGCATGCGTAGACAGCAACGTTCACAGGAAATGGCCGCCGCAATAGCCCAAGCTTTGAGCCAAAACAATACCAACACCTCGAGTTATAACATTAAGTCATTTAATGCGGGTAACCCTCCAAAGTTCACAGGTCTCGAAGGAGCCACCGTGATGCTCCAGTGGCTCGAGAAGATAGAAAACACTTTCCTTCACACCCAATGCCCCTCAGACAGACGAACCCTATATGCTTCCAGTGTCCTGGAATCCAGAGCGCTTACATGGTGGAATGGAGTAGCCCATGCGCGTGGCGCAGAGGCTGCTTCTAGCATAACATGGGAGGAATTCAAGGAAATTCTTACGCGAGAATTCTGCCCTCCCAACGAAGTTAAGCGCCTGGAGGAAGAATTTTGGAACTTGAAGCAGTACAGCGGTGAAGCGCGCGAGTACGCGACGCGCTTCCACGAGCTAAGCTTACTGGTCCCTCACCTTGTTACCCCTTCACGCCGAGCAATCGAGAAATTCCTTGGGGGTCTCCCCATGGAAATTCAAGATTCTGTATGGGCCAGAAACCCAGTTACCCTCTCTGACGCCATCGAGTTGGCCGCTGTGCTCAGCGACAACCATGTCAGAGCAGGAACCCTGTTCCTGCGGGGAACTGAGAAGACCAAACTCCCCAAGACTGCCCCTGAACCCGCAGAAACCAAACCAGAACCCTCAAACCGTAACAACCTCAAGCGCAGGCGCAAGGCCTATGCGCTTACCAACCCGCCCATTGTCCAGCAACCCGTTTACCAACCCCCAGTTTACGCGCCTAACCCACTGTCAACCTACCCAGCACCTCCTGCAGTCCATAACTATGCCTTAACCAATCCAGCACTCCCTGCCCCGCCAACTAAGAAACCTTACACAGGAAACCATCCCTTTTGCCCAACCTGTAGATTTCACCACCCAACCCAAACCCCGTGTCGACTTTGTAACCGATGTGGCCGTACTGGTCACACTGCTGAGAACTGTAGAGTCCTTCTCGCCAATCCAATTGCGCCAACACCACCAGTCTACCCGCAGAATCCACAACCAACCTACCAAAACCCACGACCCAGATCGTGCTTTAACTGCGGTGATCCCAGTCATTTCCGGAACGCATGTCCAAGACTACAAGTTCAGATTACACAAGCGAATCCGGTGAACCAGATTTCGAACCAAGTGACGCGTGGACGAGCTTTTAACATAACCGCGCACCAAGCGCAAGCGAATAACGACGTAGTTAATGGTACATTTTTGCTTAACGGATTTTATGCATCTATGATTTTTGATACTGGCGCCGATAGAAGTTTTATCTCTCGCGCCTTCGAGCAGAAGCTTGCGCGACCGCGCAACGATTTAAAAGAAGATTTTTCAGTTGAATTGGCTAATGGTGAAATTATTTTAATTAACTCAGTGATTAAGGATTGTACGCTTAACCTTAACGAAAACGATTTTCTGATCGACCTCATCCCTATGCCTCTTGGAAGCTTTGATGTTATCATTGGTATGGACTGGCTCTCGCATAATCGCGCCGAAGTTATTTGCGCCAAGAAATTGATTCGCATACCTCGAGAAAATGGTGATCTTTACATTTACGGCGAAAAACCCTCCAGTGGTCTTAAACTTATGTCTTGCGCCGAAGCCCAAAGACTCATGCGGAAGAAGTGTATTGCATTTCTAGCCCATGTGGTCAAACCTGCTGAAGAGAAGAAGCTTCGCGATATCCCTGTTGTGCGTGATTTTCCTGAAGTTTTTCCTGATGATCTTCCTGGTATCCCTCCCGCTCGTGAAGTCGAGTTCCGTATTGATCTTGTCCCTGGTGCTTCCCCCGTAGCTAAATCTCCTTATCGTCTTGCACCCGCTGAGATGCAAGAATTGGCCAGCCAACTTCAAGAGTTGACTGCTAAAGGATTCATTCGCCCTAGCTCTTCGCCCTGGGGTGCTCCGGTGTTGTTCGTTAAAAAGAAAGATGGATCGTTTCGCATGTGTATTGATTACCGCGAGTTGAACAAACTCACCATTAAAAACCGGTATCCCTTACCGCGTATTGACGACCTCTTTGATCAACTCCAAGGTGCCTCTTGTTTCTCGAAGATTGATCTCCGTTCTGGCTATCACCAGTTGCGCATCCGCGATGAAGATGTTCCGAAGACTGCTTTTCGAACTCGTTATGGCCATTTTGAATTCTTGGTCATGTCCTTCGGTCTAACCAACGCACCCGCCGTTTTCATGGATCTTATGAATCGGGTGTGTAGGCCTTTCTTGGATAAATTCGTGATCGTGTTTATCGATGATGTTCTGGTGTATTCTAAGACCAAGGCCGAGCATGAGCAACATCTCCGATTGGTATTGCAAAAGCTTAGAGCCGAGCAACTCTATGCTAAGCTTTCCAAGTGTGAATTTTGGTCCGATGAAGTACAGTTTCTTGGTCATGTTGTAAACAAGATGGGTATTCATGTCGACCCATCCAAGATTGAAGCAATCAAGAACTGGATTACGCCATCCTCTCCTTCTGAGATCCGTTCCTTTCTGGGCTTAGCTGGTTATTACCGGCGTTTCATTTCGAACTTCTCGAAGATCGCTTTGCCTTTAACAGCTCTGACGCACAAAGGTAAACCGTATATTTGGGGCTCGAAGCAAGAAGAAGCCTTTCTGACGCTCAAGCGTTTGTTGTGTGAAGCTCCTGTTCTTGCGCTACCTGAGGGTAATGATGATTTTGTCGTGTATTGCGATGCATCCAACCAAGGTCTCGGTTGTGTTCTTATGCAACGAGGCAAGGTTATCGCTTACGCATCAAGGCAACTTAAGGTTCATGAAAAGAATTATACAACTCACGATCTCGAACTTGGTGCAGTTGTTTTTGCCTTGAAGATCTGGAGACACTACCTTTATGGTACTAAGTGTATCCTTTACACTGACCATAAAAGCCTTCAGCATATCTTTGATCAAAAGGAACTCAACATGAGGCAACGCCGATGGAACGAACTCATCAGCGATTACGATTGTGAGATCCGGTATCATCCTGGTAAGGCTAATGTGGTAGCCGATGCGCTCAGCCGAAAACCCTGCCAACTTAACTGTATCTTGCCGCGCACCCAGCTTCACTTCGCGCCGATTCAAAGCAACCTTGAATCGCGTATTCGTGACGCGCAGCGCGCATCCATCAGTAACGGTAACCTTCGCGCCGAGTTAGCGTGTGGCGCGGAAGCGCACTTTGTCCCTAATCTGAGTGGAATTCTCTGCTATCTTAATCGCATCTGGATCCCTTGTGATGAGAATCTTCGCGCTGATATCCTGAGTGAAGCGCACAAATCTCGGTATTCTATTCATCCTGGCGCTGATAAGATGTACAAGGATTTGCGCATTACTTATTGGTGGCCCGGTATGAAAAAGGATATTGCTGAGTTCGTAGCTAGATGTCTGACTTGTTCTAAAGTGAAAGCTGAACACCAACGCCCATCTGGTTTGCTCGAACAACCTGAAATTCCTACGTGGAAATGGGAATGTGTAGCGATGGACTTTATTACCAAGTTACCTTTGACAGCAAGCAAACATGATAGCATTTGGGTAATAGTGGATCGATTGACTAAGTCTGCTCACTTCCTGCCCATTCGTGAAAACTACCGTGTTGAGCAACTCGCGCAGCTGTATGTCAAGGAAATTGTTTGCCGTCATGGTACTCCTTTGAGCATCATATCCGATCGCGATGGCCGTTTTATATCTCGCTTTTGGAAATCTCTCCAATCTGCACTAGGAACTCGCTTGGACATGAGTACGGCATATCATCCTCAGACTGACGGTCAGTCTGAGCGAACTATTCAAACTCTTGAGGATATGCTCCGATCTTGTGTTCTTGATTTTGGAGGTAATTGGGATTCGCACCTGCCTTTGATCGAGTTCTCTTATAATAACAGCTATCATTCCAGTATCGGTATGGCCCCATTTGAAGCACTTTACGGTCGTAAGTGCCGCTCCCCGATTTGTTGGAGCGAAGTGGGTGAAACTCAAATCACAGGACCCGAACTTGTTCAAGAGACAACCGATAAAATCGCCAAGATCCGTGATCATCTGCTGACTGCCAGAAGCCGACAGAAGAGTTACGCAGATCGTAGACGGAAGCCTCTCGAATTTCAAGTTGGTGATCTTGTTCTCCTCAAAGTGTCGCCCTGGAAGGGTGTTGTCCGCTTTGGGAAGAAAGGTAAGCTTGCTCCTCGTTATGTTGGTCCATTTAAGATTCTCGCGCGTGTGGGAAAAGTTGCCTACAGACTTGACCTGCCGCCCGCGCTCAGTAATGTGCATCCAACGTTCCATGTATCCAATCTCAAGAAGTGTTTAGCTGACGAGAACCTTCATATTCCACTTGATGAAGTTCAAGTTGATGAATCTATGCATTTCGTTGAGAAGCCTGTTGAGATTATGGATCGCGAGGTTAAGCAAACCAAGCGCAGTCGTATCCCTATCGTGAAAGTTCGCTGGGAGTCCAAGCGCGGAGCCGAGTTTACATGGGAAAGGGAAGATCAAATGAAGATCAAGTACCCGCACCTGTTCTCTGCGCAACCTACTTCGAGATAAATTTCGGGACGAAATTTCTTAAAGTAGGGGAGACTGTAACATCTGCCCTGATCCGACCCGACCCAGGTACCCGTTTCTCTGACCCGATCTCTTTCTTTTATGATTTAATATATTTATACTTATGTTTTATTTTTAATAATAATAATATACTTTTCCTTTCCGCCTCTCTCTCTCTTTCTTTCCGCCGTCCCCTCCCTCTTCCTCTCTTTCCGCCTTCTTTTCCCTCTTGTCGCCGTCCCGCCCTTACGCCTTGTTTCCCTCTTTGCTTGTCCTTTGGTTCTTCCCGCCTAAGGATGTCTGCAGCTCCACGCGCCAGACTCCTTATATGGAAGCCTGCGTGAAGACATCTTGTTCCTGCGATGCGTGAAGAGAACTCTTCTCGCAGCGCGCTAAGAATGCATGTTCTTCCCGCAATGCGCTAAGAATGTATGTTCTTCCCGCGATGCGCTTAGAATTCTAGTTCACGCAGCACGCTAAGGATGTGATTCTTCCCGCAGTGCGCTAAGGATTGTTGTGCCAGCCTTCGCGCTCGCGCACTCAGCCTTCCCGCGCTTAACCCTTGTATCTTCTGTTTATTCCAGCCTGTATGCTTTTGTGTTGTCTTATCTTCTGTGCTGTTGACCTAACCTATCTAATGTCTGAATAGTTACTTTCGGCGCAGCATGCGTACCAACCCCCATTGGTTGGTAGAAAAAGTGACTGACATTATCTTTTGAGATCTGCTTTTGCCATGCTTGACCAGTACCTTTATCTGAACCGCCCATGCCTGTTACTGTTCCCTGTCAGCTTTATCTTGCTCCCTGCAGCTGCCATATCTTTTGATATCTTTTGCTTTTGGAATCTTTTGCTTTTTGAGATCTTTTCCCCTTTTTCTAGGGTTTGTGTCTCCTAGGGTTTTCCTATAAATAATAATAATACTTTCATAACACATCACACACAAACACTTAATCTCTCCTGTTCTCTTGCTCCTTGCTCTCTCTGCCGTCTTCCTCTCTGCCTCCGTCTTCCTCCCTGTTCTGCCCCGCTTTTCCGGTAATATATATATTATATAATAATTTACTTATTAATTATGCTAACTTATTATCAAGACTTAAAACAGATCGTTAAAACAATAATCTTAATTATAGGTTAACTTTGCTTGTTTAAGAGTTGATTCTTGCATATCTTTCACCGCATCGTTTATCAAGTGAGTTATCTCGTATCTAATCCCTTTTTATTTTAAATGCTTTGGGATGTTCATGTGTTCATACAAAACTTGAGTCTTAAACTGTTTATGAACTTTAGTCGCGCAGTATCCCATGTGTTGAGGACGTAGACTTGGCTGTTTATTTGTATGTGTGGATCATTAACCGTATGGACGGTCTATTCCGCAGTTTTCATGGTACCATTAGATGAACACGGGAGAACATTCGTTTATGATTTCTCTTTTGTTTACACATGCACAGTTAGTCTTGTTTGTGAGCTCAATTGTGAGCACTGGCAGTCTTGTCTCTTAGAGTTGGTCCCGATCAGATTACACCCTTGTTGAAAACCAGACATACACATGTTGCGCGCAGATTTTATTGTTATCTATGTATTGTATTAAACTTGATTTCTCACCAACACGCAAGTGTTTGACGTTTATTTTAACACATGTTCAGGTTTGCAGTAGCTGTTTTGGAGCTTGTGGACACGTAGGACGTTTTTACTTTTGGACCTAGAATTAAAATGTATCAGGACAAGTTAATGATGTTTGAATGTTATAATTTATAATATATTGAATTAGGTTTGATTTATGTTCTTTATTTTCCCCGCTGCGCGTGCGCGATAAAATGTGTATTAATAAATATTGACACCAATAGTGTCGCGAGTAATGAAGCAATATGTGGCGCCCCGATGTATAATCCGCCTTTGGTCGGGGTGTTACATAAACCAGCCATCAAAGATGTCTTATGAGAAATTAATGGAGTATTATGATCGTGAAGCAAGAAGAGCAAGAAAATACTACAAGTTCCCAAAAGACGTCATGAGTGAGGATTACTTTGAGGCTTTCTTCAGCCGAGACCAATACTTTGAACGTCCCAAACCAATATACTTCCCCGGGACTGAGAAATGCCCAATTAAACTTCCCGATAGCCCACGCAAACTAATCGAACCATCAAGACACTCGAGCTATCATCCACCACAATGCCTGTATATCATCCATCTGAAATACCGACGTACCACCCAACGGAGATCCCTACTTACCAACCATCGGAGGTTCCACAATATTTTCCCACCGGATATTTCCCAAATGCACATCCATCCTATGCCTTCCTTTCAAACCGACCCATAAAGGAAGAACCAAGATCCCCATCCTCCGACTGGATGCAGTGCCACTCTGACCCACGAAGATGGCTTACTGGAAGCTCCACCATGAACGAAGTCCACTCACGACCCAACCATGGCGAAGGATCATCCCGCAAACCAAGAATGAGGGTGACGATGCCTTAGGAAAGTTTTAAAATGCCCGCAATGATCAACGAGACCACCCAACATATGGAAGAGGGGGAAGAAGAAGAGGACCCCGAGAAAGAGGAGGATCCTGTAGAAGTGTCCGTACCGGAAGAAGAGCAACCTGACAATCCTAACGAGATATCAACATCTATTGATGGATCACTCACTTCCCACAACCCAAGCTATGGTTCCGTCGATCCGTATGTTCAGTACCTTGAGAAGATCAAGAACCAAGCTTCATCAAGCTTCCCACCATTCCAATGTGTAATTCCAACTGAAGAAGAACAAGCCGATGAGATTCGTGAGCAAAACGAAGCTGCTAAGACTTTCTTCTACCTCGCATCCAACATGACTGAGGTCCCGTATCCTGAACCAAGGAATCATTACGAGATGTTAACATTGGGTTACCGCGACCCACCTCCACAATATGGATACCCCGACGTTATCCCGCAATCATATGAAGAACAGCTGGATCACGCTCTGCACGAGACTGATGACTGGAGGAAGAAGGTGGTGGAGGAAGGGAAGAAAAAGAAGAAGATGGGAGAGAAACTTCTTCACAAATGCAACAAACTGACGAGGGTTGTTAAGAAGTTTTTGAAGGACTGAAATGATGGTGGTGATGGTGTGTTTCAAGGTATGAAGTATATGTGTGTAATCTAGTTGTGTGTAATGTGTTAAGTAATGTATGGATAAGGATATATATATACATCGAGTATGAATGTATATATATATGGTGTTGTAATAATCCTTGTATATACCTTGTATGGTATATATAAATGTTGAAATAAAATGTGTATTTAATAAAGAACATTCGTTAAATTTCAGATATAAAAGAATAAAAAGCAAAGATAATATGTCTCAAAAAAGTAATAACTTTGAGGCTTCCCGAAAGGAAGCCGAAAAACAAAAAGAAAAAGGAAAGGGACCCGAAAACAAACAAGAAGATCCAATTCCCGAAAAATTTATGGACCGAATTCAAAAGATGATTAAAGATGCAGATAGGGAAGAATACATGGCTAGATCTCAATCTAGACAAACAAAACATTCACAATTTGTCCATCCCTCCCGAAAATATGTTTCTAAACCCCGTTCTAGACCCTCACGTGTGGATGAAAGTGTACATGAATCAAACGCTGATGGTGGCGTTCGTCAAGAATTTAAGAGGCTCAAAATAGGTGGGTGTACGTTCAAAGACTTCAAGTACTATGGGCCGAAAGAATTCCACGGTGATATGGGAGCCATCACGACCGTTAGTTGGCTTGAAGAGATGGAGACAATTGTGATTACGAGCAAATGTACCGAAGAAGAAAAGATTCAATACTCTACCCTAATGTTTAAAAGTGAGGCCCTAGAGTGGTGGAACACGTTGATCCTGGGTAGAGGAAGGGAGGTGATGTATAGCATAACGTGGAGCGAATTCAAAGAGTTGCTAATGTCGAAGTTCTGTCCGATGCACGAAACGGACCAAATTCAAACCAAGTTCTTGTCTCACAAGGTTATTGGAACAAACCTTCGTGAGTATAACAAGAAATTCCACGAATATTGTCGCCTGGTTCCCTAGCTGGTTACCCCGGAATCCAGCAAAGTTACACGCTACATATGGGGATTACCACGAGAGATCCGTGACATGGTGAGGTCGCACTTGCCACAAACCTCTGACTCCGCGATGGAGTTGGCTGGATACTTGATGGGCGGAATGATCCGCACAAAGAAGAAGACAAGAGGGTCGCATCAACGCAAGACCCGAAGAAGGAAGGAAATACCCGTTTCAAGGGTAAATGAGTCGACCAACGAAGGTCTGGCTTCAACCCCGGCATCCCACAATGCAAAATTTGTAAGAAGTACATAGGGGTCGATGCCACCTAACTCCGCGACTTTGTGAATCATGTAACAAACCCGGCCATGCCACGGCCGATTGTTGTAAGAAGAAGATGACCTGCTACAACTGCAAGGAGATGGGACACCTTAGTTTCGATTGCCCTAAGAATAAGCCCGCGACTGGTGGTTCGGGTGGTAGCGGTCAAAAGAATGAGCCCAAGAAGGGCAACGCAAGAGTTTTCGTCTTGGATACCAAGAAAGCGGCCGACATGCCGGAAACCATTACCGGTACGTTCCTTGTTAGCAATGCCTATGCTAGAGTCTTGTTTGATTCAGGAGCCAATTTAAGTTTTATAGATTATAAGTTTTGTAGTCTATTAAACGAACCTTTAATCAAACTTAATAAAACTCTAAGCGTCGAGACCACTAGTGGCGAAATTGTTAAAATCTCCGAAGCTTTAGAAAACGGAAAAATTTCATTAGCCGGTTACGTGTTACCTATTCAATTGCTACCTATGACTCTTGCTGATTTTGATGTTGTGTTGAGTATGGATTGGTTCTCCGACAACCATACCCGTATTCTTTGCAATAACAAGACCATTGAACTCCAATCCCCGGACAAATGAACAATTCGGATTGAAGGGGATAAAGACGCTGGCCAAGTTAGCCTAATCTCTATGATAAGGGTTAACAAATGTTTGAATCAAGGATGCTTAGCATTCATGGCCTACGTCACCTAGGAACCAAAACCCAAAGAAATCAAAGACGTTCCTGTAGTTTCTGACTTTGCCGATGTCTTTCCTAATGAGCTTCCCGGCATCCCCCCCCCCCCCCCGATCGTGAAGTAGAATTTAGGATCGATCTTATTCCTGGAACTGATCCGATCGCTAAAGCTCCGTATCGCCTTGCACCAACCGAGATGAAAGAATTGAAGAAACAATTGGACGAACTTCTCGAGAAAGGATTCATACGACCAAGTTCATCACCATGGGGAGCGCCGATACTTTTTGTCAAGAAGAAGGATGGATCCATGCGAATGTGCATCGATTACCGAGCTCTCAACAAAGTCACAATCAAGAATCGATATCCACTTCCTCGAATCGACGATCTTTTTTGACCAACTCCAAGGTGCTAGATTCTTTTCCAAAATAGATCTTCTCTCCGGTTATCACCAACTCAAAGTCCAATCCGAGGATATTCCGAAAACCGTGTTTCGAACAAGGTAGGCCATTATGAGTTCACTGTTATGCCATTCGGACTTACTAATGCGCCGGCTGTGTTTATGGACATGATGAATCGTATTCGTAAGCCTTACTTAGATAAATTTGTGATCGTATTCATTGACGACATATTAATTAATTCTAAGTCTAAGGCCGATCATGAAAATCACCTTCGAACATTACTTGAAATTCTTAGAACTGAGAAATTGTACGCCAAGTTCTCGAAATGCGAGTTCTAGTTGCACGAGGTGCAATTTCTTGGTCATATTATTAACGGTCGATGGTATTCAAGTGGATCATGCTAAAATTGAAGCTATCTCGAAGTGGGAGACCCCAAAGTCGCTAGCCGAGATTCGAAGCTTCTTGGGATTGGCCAACTATTATCGAAGGTTCATCGAAAACTTTTCTCAAATCGCTGTCCCCCTCACTTCCTTAACTCGAAAGAATATCAAATATGAATGGGGAACAAAGCAACAAGATTCGTTCGATATACTTAAACAAAAGCTTACCCAAGCTCCTATACTAGCCTTGCCAGAAGGTATTGAAGATTTCGTTGTCTTTTGTGATGCATCTCATTCCGGCTTGGGATGTGTATTAATGCAACGAAAGAAAGTAATCGCTTACGCCTCTCGTCAACTCAAGGTGCACGAAAAGAACTACACAACTCACGATCTAGAGTTAGGCGCCATAATCTTTGCACTTAAGATTTGGAGGCACTATCTCTATGGAGTAAGATTAATCGTGTACACTGATCATAAAAGCTTGAAACACATCTTCGATCAAAAAGAGCTTAATATGCGCCAACGGCGATGGATGGAGACACTCAATGACTACGATTGTGAGATCATCTACCATGAGGGCAAAGCCAACGTCGTGGCCGACGCCTTAAGTCGCAAAGAACATGAAAAGCCCAAAAGAGTCTGAGCGCTAAGGCTAGAACTTCAAATCGATCTTGTTGACCAAATCAAATCCACTCAAACTCAAGCGATCAACGAGAACCAAATCTCCGATGAAAAACGTAATGGCACCAATGACTCGTTAGTCAAAGGTGATGATGGTATTCTTAGAATGGGAAACCGAATTTGGGTACCAATTGTTGGAGGATTGCGTGAGAAAATCTTGAACGAAGCTCATAAGTCGAAATGCATGATGCATCCCGGAAGTGACAAGATGTACCATAACTTAAAAGCAAACTATTGGTGGAATGGGATGAAAAGGAATGTCGCTTCGCATGTTGCGAAATGCTTAACATGTTTGAAAGTCAAGGCTGAACACCAAAGGCCTTCGGGACTGCTCTAGCAACCCGAACTCCCTGTATGGAAGTGGGAGTTGATCACAATGGATTTTATTACCAAACTCCCTAAAACGACTCGACAACATAATGTAATCTGGGTGATTGTGGATCGATTAACAAAGTCCGCACACTTCATACCCATCAATGAGTCGTACTCAATGGACAAACTAGCTCGTATCTATGTTAACAACATTGTTGCTTTACATGGACACTGTCCATAATTTCTGATCGAGACAGCCGTTTCACGTCTCATTTTTGGAAAAGCTTCCAACAAGCACTCGGCACAACGCTTAACCTAGCACCGCCTATCACCCACAAACTGATGGGCAAAGCAAAAGGACTATTCAAACTTTGGAAGACATGCTCCGAGCCTGTGTAATAGACCTAGGTGGAAGTTGGGATGACCACTTACCCCTAATGGAATTTTCGTATAACAATAGTTATCACACGAGCATTTAAGCCGCACCATTTGAGGCGTTATATGGTCGAAAATGTAGAACGCCTGTGTGCTGGTCTGAAACCGGAGATAATCAATTATCTGGACCCGAGATAGTCCAAGAAACCACCGACAAAGTTATTCAAATCCGAGAACGACTTAAGACGGCACGTGATCGCCAAAAGAGTTACGCCGATGTTCGCCGTAAGCCGTTAGAGTTCAATGTTGGTGAAAAAGTACTTCTGAAAGTCTCGCCATGAAAAGGCGTAGTCCGATTCGGCAAGAAATGAAAATTAAGTCCTCGATTCGTTGGACCCTTCGAGGTACTTGAACGAATTGGTACCGTTGCATATCGTTTGCGACTACCCGAGGAAATGAAAGGGATACACGACGTATTCCATATCTCGAATCCGCGTAAATGCTTAGCCGACAAATCTTTAGCAATGCCGTTAAAAGATGTTGAAATTAACGAGAATTTAAAATTCATTGAAAAACCGATTCAAATCGAAGATTCAAAATTAAAGAAACTCAAAAGACGAACCTTGAAAATCGTGAAGGTAAAATGGGATTCCCGACGAGGACCCGAGTATACTTGGGAACTCGAGTCCGAAATGAGAAAGAAATACCCCCACTTATTCTCGTGAAGCAATCTCGAGGATGAGATTTATTTCAAGGTGGGGAGGATGTAACATCACGGGAATTTTTGAGCCAAAAGTGTCAACTTTCCAAAGTATAGGGACCAAATCTGCCAAAATCTAAACTTCAGGGACTAAAATGAAAATTATGTTTTCTTGTCCTATCACGATACGCGACGGGACAAAAGACAAGCCCATCGCGTACCGCGATGGGGCTTGGTCAAATATTATAGAAGAGATCAACGGCGAAACGCGAGCGCCGTTGAGCCTACGTCATCGCGTACCGCAATGACGTGGCCTGACACGTCTGACACCTTTTCACCACGTGTCCACACGTGGCACACTGGTCGCCACGTGTACCGAAACGTGGCGCATCGTCCGCCACGTGTCAACACGTGGCACACCGTCTGCCACGTGGAGACACGTGGCAGACCTACTGTGTGCGTCACCAAGGCTACGTCACGGTACGCGACGGGTGCCTTGAAGGCGGTCGCGTACCGCGATGGGACCCCAGAAATTGCCTATAAATAGCAGCCTCAGGTCTTCATAACTTCCCACCAAAATCTCACATACAATCTTCTCTCTACTCTCTCACTACACCTCGAAAATCGTGCCTACGATCCATCTCGATAAACATGCCCAAATCCTCGTTTTTCGTGCCCTGCCTCGATAAGCGTGCCACTTCCCGACAACGAGTATATCAAGAAGGTGATCCCGTACCGACGATCATTTTGGAGTGCATACCGTGAAGTGTTGGTGCCTCGAAAAGCTTGCCGACAAGTGGTTCGTTGACGTAAGAAGGGTTGATCAAGTGGCGTGGAAGTGCTGCTCGAATCCTTAGGAAGTCCAAAACGCCAACAAGGTTAGGCGTAATGTCAAATGAATATAATATAATATAATATTATATTAAAGGCTTAAGCCCTAAGTCGAAATCATACTATACCTCGAGAATAAATGATATAACAATGAAAAGAAAGAAAGAAAGAAAAGAAATGTATATATACTTATGTGTTATATAAATTCTTTGTTGTTGTTATTATTATTTAAGTATGGTGAGTATTTTAAAATAATAAAGAAAAGAATACGTTTCTTAAAGAAAAAGAAACGTAGGATTTTTATAATAAACTAAAGGTTTATAAACAATACTTTTAAACTAAAGGTTTTCAAGTAATTGAGAAATGGACTAAAGGTTCATCAAGGTTAAATAAAAACTAAAGGTCTTAAGCCGGATTGTATATCCGACTAACGAATAGTTATACTCGTACTATAGGTGCGAGATAACAAGAAAGAGACGCAAGGACGGTGTTGGAAACCGATCCCGATCAAAGGTGAATACGCCCCACTTTTACAAACTCGTTTTCAAACAAATAAATGTGTTATGTGTAAAACTTTACATGAGACCAATTGTCTCTAAAAACATTATGAATAAGAGTAAAAGCCTAGCTCTCAGGCTGTAGTATACGTTTGTCTGGATCCTTACATATGTGGTTAAATGCGGTGGGCACATCGCACCATGCCTGGTCACGACCTCCAGCCACGATGGGCCGAACCAAAGTATGTTCGAATGAGAATGACCTTGTGTATATTTATGGTACCTAAGTACGTCGAAACGCTGCGGTGTTTTGCTGTGGTGACCTAGAGACTCAAGTTTATAATGATGTTCTTTTAACTTTGTTATTCCTAGGCCAAGATGGGCCGGGCTTGCGTAACCCTCGAGGGGTAACAAAGTAAAAGAAAATATTTTTGCGTCAGCATATTCACCAGCAAATGTTTGCTGACGTATTTTTATAACATTTTGCAGGTAATCAAGAATAGAGCTTGAAGGACGAAGGCTCAATAATCCGATGGCTCGGATATTTTGTTTAATTATTAAATATGATGTTTTTGTTAAACTTATAAACAAGTAAATCTAAATGAGACTTCCGTCTCGTCTTTTTGTAATGTGAATATTTTAACTTGAAATCCACATGTTTTATAAAGTCTTCCGCTAATAACCCGTAGCTCTGATTTATATATAAATGTGGTACCAACTATTGAGTCGCACTCCTAGGCCTAAGATGGGGGTGTGACACGTTGTAAGATTTTAAGAACTCAATATGGATCACACATCTAATTAAATGAGTATGGTTGAAAATAAATCTGATTAAAAATTTAATTGGAGAGAGAATAAATATTTTTTATGATTACACAAGTTTAAATGCTATTTACACATGTGTAATAAGTCGATTCGTTGTGTAAAAAAAGACTGTAATTTTTTTACGTTGCTTACACTTACGTATTACATATGTGTAAAAACAAATTAAAAAAAAGTTGTTACGTTGAGTTCTTTCGAGTTCTTAAAACTCAAAGTGGTTATCAAAAGAAATCAGATATATATAAATATATATGGGTTTGTATCATTTAAGAACTCTAAAAAAGTTAAGAACTCATAGGAACTCTTAATAACCAAACATTTTTTTAATTTTTTTCATATATTAACATTAATTAAGAATCGCTTTATCAAATTTTATATAAAAATTTTTTTATTATATATATTAATCACAAGTTTACATATGTGTAAAATTTTTGTACTAACAAATTTACATATGTGTAAAAAAACATAGATATCTATAAATACTAATTTTCAAAATTGTAATCGTAAATATAGATATAAAAAAAATGATAAAACTACACTCAAATAACACTAACATACAAAAAAATTTATAAAAAACGTTTGTTTTCGAGGGTTCCTTCAAGTTCTTAAATAATTTATAAGTTCTGTAATGATACTCATCCTATATATATATATATATATGTATATAATATCAAGATATTTTAATAAACTTTGTGCCGAAGCATGTTTTGACCGGACACCCACATTGCTCATCCTTAAAGTCTCCCTTGATTGATTAATCTTCTAGCCTTTTAAATACTTATATTATATTTTTAATATGTTTTTAAATTATAAAAATTGTTTACTTTGTAAATATTTATTATGATATGTTGTGTTATACCTCTCTTGATTCACACCATGTCCATGTATCACATTTTTGATCCATTTCAAATCTTCTCCATTTAATTTTAATTTAATTTTCTAGCATTTTACATACTTATGGTATATTTATAATATGATTTTTAAGTTATTAAATCTTTTACTTTGTAAATATTTATTATACAATGTTGTGTTATAAGTTTAACGTCTCTTGATTCAGCACATGTCGTCGTAGTAATCTTGATCCATTTCTTCAACTTATGCTTTGATGTCTTGATCATATTGAGCTGTGACTTAAGATGATATACATATATGTATCTGGGGCTATAGAATAGTAAGCAAGTTTTGAAACTGTTTCAATTTGCTCACTTATAAAATGTTTTGTTTTAATCAGGTAATTAAAGTTTTTTTAAGTTTTAATCTTAGATATTTTACGTGGATAGCAGGTTATGCAAATTTTTTCTTATTTATAAAAAGTTTGACATTGCAAAATATTTTTTTATAAAAAAAACTTAAATTGCGAAAAATTGCAAAATAGAAATCAGGAAAATTGCAAAAAAAAAAAAGAAAAAAACTGAAAAATTGCAAAAAGATTCTGATTTTTTTTTGCTATTTTTCAGGTTTTTTTCTTTTTTTGTATTTTTCGCAATTTAAATCTTTTTCTCAATTATTACTAATTTTGTTAAATTTTTAAAAAAATATTTTACAATGTCAAACTATTTATAAATTAAAAAAAACATGTAAACCTGCAATCCAGGTGAAATATCTAGGACTAAATACAGAGGAAACTTTAGTGACCTGATTGAAACAAAATATTTTATGAGTAATCTGATTAGAAAAATTTCAAAACTTGGTTACTATTTTATATGGTAATTATTAATGTAATATTATATCAAGTGACATTGAGGTTAGTCCTTATCAAAACCAAAACCAAGAGATTTAATTAAAGTTTAAACCATTGTTTTTAAATGGTTAACTTATAAACTCCTTAATTACACTCACAAATCTATGCAATGATACAATTAGGCTAGAAGCTATGTGGTCACGTTCTATAGATGCCAACTAAATCATTGTTGTCTTACAACAGTTTCCAGTTAGTGTTCCCAAAATTTTACAAGTCAGACATTTATCATTTTCACTACAAATCTTCCATCATTGGTTATGTTTTTCATCTCACTATAGGTTCTAAGATAATCCTTCAAGGTATAATTTTAATGACCATTTTAACGACCACACTAGATTCCATAAAAATAAGTCACAAAAACGTATCTTGATGTTGCATTCTGAGAGCTAATTTTAGGTGTATTTAGTAGATGGAAATATGTTTTAGCGTTAACCAAGGTGTTTATGAAAATGTGAAAGAGGAAACGATGAAATCGAGATGCATGTTCCTCACTTGTGCAAAGATACTTGCCATAATCACTCGACAAGGATAAGTGTTTGTGGAAAAACTTGCAATGATTCTTTCTTCTTTGTCATTATATCATGGACAATCATCTTCGTTTTTTGTTTGATATCTTGTCAGTTTGATTGTTAATATAAGCTTGTTAATGTGTTAATTTACAACTAAAATATATATAGAAGTAACATTGTATAAAAAACCCATTTAGGCCAAGTATCATGAACATGATATCTTTGTTTGTTACTACATGATATAATTAAAAAGGCCATCATTCATTACTAGACATTCTATGTCGATTCTATTCATTTATTTATTTTATTTAATCATAAAACTATTAATTAATTAAAAAGTCATTAAACACTTTTAAAATTAATTAATTAAAGGTATTAATTATTTAGATACTCATATTATAATGCACATTAATATTGATTCATTGAAAATTGTGCTGATACATTAATTTAAAATAATTGTTCTTTTATGTTTTTTCTTTTAAGTTCTATTTTCTAAATAAAATTTTAAATTGTAAGAACCAAAAAGAATAAAATCATTAATTTTTTAGTTAAGTAATAATAAAAAACAGAAAACCGAACACGCTTCGATGTCATTTCAATTAGACATATTATGACTTCATGTTTTCTGAGTTTTCTCTTTCATTTGCTATAACGAAAGTCGGTATTGTACATTTGTACTTGTACACAAAAAATATGTGACACTAGAGCATGGTTCTATTTTTCTAGAACTTCTAAGGTATCAATCAAATACTAAAATAGTAAAATACTAACATAATAATGCAAAGCCAAAAAGATAAGGCTAAGGGGTGTAGGGGGCTCTAATGGGGGCTTTAGTGGGGGCTCCAGCCAATAATATTATGACGTGTGGCAGAGAGGGAAACTGGATAAGGGGGGTGTTGGAGCCCCTGGCCCTGGTGTGGAGGGGCTCCAGCAGGGGCTCCAGCGAATTTTTTTTTTATTTTTTTATAAATGTATTCAAACAACGTATTATTAAAAAAACTTATAAATTATTAAAAAAACACATATTTTTTTTTTAAATTCAAATTACAAAAAAAAACATACTAAAAATTAAACAAACAATAATACTTAATAATAACACTAATCTAATACAAGATCATCGGGTCGCCTCGCCCACAAATGTTCAACCAACTCATGTCGAAGATCCCCGTGTATCTCACGGCTCTTGATATTTGCTATGTTATGAAGTCTTTGTTGATCACTGATTGTGGACGGTTGTGGCGGAATGTCACCTTGGTAGTTTTGGCAGATAGCTTTGCCCTCGTCTTCTAACGTCATGTTGTGTAGGATCAGACACGTGTAGACGACGTCCGTTATCCTCTCCCGAGTCCAATAACGTATCGGGTTCGCCATAACATAATATTGTTTTTCAGAGCTCCAAAAGCTCTTTCAATATCTTTTCTAGCAGACTCTTGCTTCTTCGTAAAATACTTCCGTTTGTCGGCGATTGGATCTGTAAAAGCTTGAACTAACAAAGCCCATTCGTTGTAAATACCATCGACCAGATAGTACCCGTACTTGAAGAGTTCTCCATTTGCAACAAAAGATTGAGGTGGTTCAACCCCGTCGATAAGGTCGTTGATCAAATGTGACTGATCGATAACATTAAGGTCGTTATTTGACCCAGCAACACCAAAAAAAGCATGCCAAAACCAAAGATCCTGTGACACCGCCGCCTCAAGTATAAGGGTCGGCCCTTCATGATCACCACGGTGGAACTGACCTCGCCAGGCCGTTGGACACATAGCCCATCCAACATGCGTACAATCGATGCTATATAGCATCCCAGAAAAACCATGTTTTTCTGCGTGCACCTCATATATGCGTTGGATGTCATACATTGTAGGTTTACGCAGATATCTCCGAGCGTAAATCGATATGACTCCTACGTATATAAAATAATCTATAAACATATAATATATATTACAAAATGTAATAAATATTTAATAAAAAGTAAAATTAATGTTTTTTACCTTGGCAGAAAAAATGAAGGGATTCACGTGCAACCCTTTTCGACATCTGTAAATACTCATCCAAAGCGTCCGACGAGATGCCGTACGTTAATTGACGGATAGCAGCCGTGCATTTTTGAAGAGGGGTAAAACCGGGGAGACCCCTAGCATCCTCCCTTTGTTGAAAAAAGGGATACCGTGCCTATAAATCACTTGCTATACGCATGAACAATTGTCTGCTCATTCGGAAACGAGTTCGAAAATCCGACTCCTCGTATACCGGTTGAGGACTAAAATAATGCCTAATTAAAGTATCGTTAGCACCCGATCGATCACGATCACGAGGTGGTGCTCTAACCCTCGGGACTCGAGGTTGATGGGCTTGATTTTGCAAGAGATCGACCACGGTTGCGGTCAAAACTCCCCCTACATGAAGAAGCAAATCATCCTCTTCGGAGGAGTCGGAATCAGACGAGTACAACGACATTTTTTTAAAAAAAAGTTGAGAAGATGAATTGATTTTGGGTGAAGGTTTGAAGTTGTGGTATAAAAATGGGATGAAATGGGGTATTATATAGGGAAAAAATGTTTTTTTTTAAATTAAATAAGAGCCAACGGCTCTTTGAAACACTACCAACGGCTCTTTTGTCTTTTCCCAAGGCCACTTTATGCCCTCCGCAGCCGCTAACCCATCACGCCTGCTTTGTTTTTCGTGCTCGCGCCCTGCTAGCGCCCCCGATAGCGCCTGGTGGTGTGGTGGTTGCGCCTGGGGACGCGAACGGAGGGGCTCTAGCGCCTCCGTTGAAGCCCCACACCCCTCAGCCTAATAAGAAAATGTCTCCCTCTCCAAATTTAAAATAATATTTCTTTACGCTTTCAACACACCCTAAAATACGCGGTCCAAAACCCACATCATCCCTCCATATAAATAATCCCTCACCCACTATGGTTTCAAACACTCTCACCCTCTTCAATTTCACATCTTCTTCACTTCAATTCAACCTTAATCCTTTCTTCTTTCCCAAATTCCTTCATACCCATTCCACAATCCATCTTCAATTTCACTAATCCCAAATTTCAGCCCTCAATTCCATCAATCCAGTAAAACCCCAATTCCAATTTCGTAACCAAAATTGGGGGGTTTTGTTCCGTTAATGTGATCACAAAATGCGAACCGATTATCAATCCTCATCGTCCCCCAGTTTCACCAACTTTGGTCGGTCTATTTTGAGTATGAAGCGTGACCCAGTTGTTCATTCAATCGACCATGAATCGACAAATCATGATGCTGATATTGATCAGTTTCAACGGCAGGTTGCCAACAGGTTTAACGAGCTGTCGTCAGTTAATTCGAATGAATTGCTGTCGATGACGTGGATCTCAAACCTTCTAGATGCTTTCCTCTGTATTCAAGAGGAGTTTAAAATGATATTATTTAATCATAAGTCCGGTTTGAATAAACAGCCATTGGATAAACTGCTGTCTGATTATTATGATCGGAGTGTTAAGGGTTTGGATATTTGTAACGCCGTTAGAGACGGAATTGAACAGATTAGACAGTGGAATAAGCAGTTAGAGATCGTTGTATGCGCGTTGGAGTATCAGAAAAGCCTCGGTGAAGGTCAAATTCGACGCGCGAAAAAGGGGCTGGCCGATTTGACCTTCGGTATGGTTGACGAGAAAGAGGCGTCGAATTCGAGTATAGCGGTTAGGAACCGGTCGTTTGGGAAGTATAATAATAAGGATTCGCAAAGACATAATTCGTTAAAACATTTTAGATCGTTGTCTTGGAGTGTTTCGAGGTCTTGGTCGGCTTCGAAACAAATTCAAGCGATCGGGAGTAATGTTTTCCCGCCAAAAACGGGTGAGGTGGTTGCGAGTAACGGGCTAGCGTTGGTTGTGTACACGATGAGTTACGTGTTCTTGTTTGTGATGTGGGCCTTGGTGGCGGCGATCCCTTGCCAGGACCGTGGGTTGCAGTCTCATTTTAATATTCCTAAAATGTTCGTGTGGGGGGCGTCGATTATGACGTTGCACGATAGGATAATGGAAGAGGCGAAGAAGAGGGAGAGGAGGAATAGTTGTGGGTTGTTGAAGGAGATTCACGCGGTTGAGAAGTTTGTAGGGTTTGTGAATGAGTTGACCGAGTCAACTCGGTTCCCGATTGGGGAAGAGAAGGAAGAAGAGGTTAGGAGACGAGTGGAGGAGTTGAGGGTTGTTTATGGTGGGTTGAAGAGCGGGTTGGATCCGTTGGAGAAGCAAGTTAGGGATGTGTTTCATCGGATTGTGAAGAGTCGAACCGAAGGGCTTGATTTGATGGCTAGAGGACATGAATGATGAATGGTTTGAGGTTTTCAATCCATTTGTGTTTGTGTTTGTTTTGTTTTTGATGCAAATGGATCATGGTTTATTTGAAACTTCAACAAAAGAACTTTTTTTTTTGTATAATTATCAAGAATGCATGATCTTGAAAGGATTGTCAAGATGTAAATGTCAAAAGATTACTATACATTAGTCACTTTAAAAAAATAAAAAAAAAATTGGCCATTCCTATAAGAATGATGATTTGTTTTGGTTATACTCATAATTGTTTAGAGTTATGATCTTGAAATTTTGTTTGATGTTTTTACTAAAGAGTCATAATTTTACGCCTTCGAACATATCTCGGTTCGTTCCCATTCGATAAATCACAATCGATCCTTGTTGTTTGCCGTTACATGATTAAAGTTTGTCACTCTAGTAGTCTAATATCAAGTGAGTGTTTATATTTAAGATAAAGACTCATATAAAGAATCTTAATTACTAAGTATAATCCTTACTAAATATATAATTAGAGAGAGATAGGAGTGAAGATTATGTAATTGAGAGTCTTGGTTGGGTTGAAGTTGACACGAGAAAATGTTTTACTTCTTGTTGGAATAAAGAATTGGAGTGAAGTTAATACATCAACATCTTCAATCGTTGAACGTTGACAAGAAGAAACCTTCTCTACTCATTACACACCTATTTTGACCAGTTCAATTCAACTTTTTTAAAAGTTGTCTTTGACTATATACACCCATAAATTTAGGCATAATTATTCATCGTCTAAATTACAAATTTCTAGATCCAAAATAAAAAATCTGCATACACCCAATGCTGATTTTAAATATCCCGTTTAATATAGGGTCATTTAGGTTAAAAAAAACTATGAGATTCATCTTTAACGGATAAGACTATATTTTTGGGGAAAAAAGGCTATTTTTCATGATCTGGCAAAATTATGAAAAGATAAGGATGGTTCACAAATATATTATACATCTCAAAATTGTTAGACCAACCAATTTGTTTCGGTTTAAATGGTTTGGGTCGGTTTTTGTGTTTATATGTCTTTGATGGAATGAGAATCAAAGTTTCTTTTATAAACCTAAGATGAGGTTTATGATAATATTAAGAATGGTGATTCTTTAAATTAAGACTAACTTAACCTTATGTGATGTCATAAAAACCTAATGTGATGTCATAACCAATATAAATTGATATATTAAATGATCACATGGAATATTTTAGCTTAAACTTTATCAACAGCAAGAGATATCATAATTAAGTTGATATATAATAGTTATCATAATTTAATTCTAAGGCCATTGGAATATATTTAATTTGCAAAGCATGTCAAATATCATATAAATATACAAATATTACTAGAAGAGGTGACTATTCTATTTTAAGTGAAAGTAGATGACCAAATACTTATATTAGCCAAAACATAATTATATTTATTGTATTGTATCGTATCATTTCATATCATATTATATCTGATTAATAAACATAAAAAGTGAAACATTTGCAAAGCCATCCGAAATGAAGTAGTCATACGAGTACCACACAGGTGTATATAACATGTGATCCATTACATATTTTGTTTAATAATATAATATTAAATTTTGAAAGAAACATTTTATTTTGTAAAATAACAGAAGAAAAAACAGAAGTAGTCTTCATTCTTTTCAATATCAAGGGGGTGATTTGGTCAATGTTTGACCAGTCCGGAGGAGTGAGGAGTGAGGACCAAGATTTGGCAACCCATGAACTCAATTATTATTATTATTTTTTATCTAAGTATTTTAACACCACATATTAAATGAAAATGTATTTAGCCCTTGTCTTCTAATCCTCGATGGTATAAAGACAATTAAGCCTTGGACCATTGTTTGTTTTTATACTTTTATACATATAAGTTTCTGACAAGATATAGAACTGTTGTTACCTCAGTTAAGTTTATGATGTTAAACTATTAAAGTAAATCGTTGTTTTTTTACCCACATGAATTACGTTCCATAACTCTTTCAGTTTAAAGTGGAACACTTGAACTAGTGAACATCTGACGTTAAATTATGGTTTTGACGGCATGACTAACTCCATCCACTATATATATGGAAGATAATATGTGGAATTAGCGTAAAAGTCAAAATCACAAACAAATTAAAACATCATGCCCCAAAAAAGCTATTAACTTTTACATTTTCATTTTATGTTTGCTTTTACTTTAATTAGTTTTAAGATTTATTTATCGTGTTTTTTTATTTTATTATTATTTTTTTAATTAACTCACATATTTAAGTAGACAGTTTATCAAACACGATATTTTTTTTAGTCTATCTTCTGTTTGGTATCGCCGCAGCTTACGAGTTTGGTAACGTGAGAGTGAACATTACATAATAAGAAAATAATGAAGCAAACATGTTTCAAAACAATTTTGCTTATACCACAATTAATTTTTGGGGTTTCTTTTCATTTGCTATTGCGAATATGAGGTTTTGGTTGATGATGCCTCGATTTAAATGGCCCATTTTGCTTGAAACTCATTTTACACCACATAGACTTATTTAAAAGTAAAGTCGTGTTCTATATCTTTTAGGGATTACTTCAAAAAATAGTAACCAACTTTAAAAATTGTTCTAATAAGATCACTGATAAAACTTTTGTTCCAATCTGGTCATTGAACTTTCATTTTTGTTCCAATCCTAGATATTTTACCTGGATAGCAGGTAATCGAGATTTTTTTTAAAAAAACCCTCAAAAAAATTCAAAAAAAATAATAAAAAAGCCATGATTCAAAATATAAAACAAAAACAAAAAAAAGTAAAAAAAAAAAAACTAAAACGTTTCGTCCGTTATTCTCGTTTAATAAACAAAAAACAAAAAAAAAACGACCCGAACCCTGTTTTGACCTTTCCGACCCGAACCCGTTCTGACCCGAACCTGTTAACCCTAACCCGTTCCGACCCGAACCAAAACAACTCACTTTAGTCAAAACGTGCTGAAACAAGCTGTTAAGTGCTGAAACAAACTGAAAAATCGCTTAAACGAGATGTTAGGTGCTGAAACAAACTGAAAAAGTCGCTTAAACGAGCTGTTAGGTGCTTAAACGAATTGAAAAATCGCTTAAATGAGTTGTTAGATGCTGAAAGGAACTGAAAAAATCGCTTAAACGAGCTGTTAGGTGCTGAAACGAACTGAAAAAATTGCTTAAATGATCTGTTAGGTGCTGAAACGAACTGAAAAGTCGCTTAAACGAGCTGTTAGGTGCTGAAACGAGCTGAAAAATCGCTTAAACGAGCTGTTAGGTGCTGAAACGAGCTGAAAAATCGCTTAAACGAGCTGTTAGGTGCTGAAACGAGCTGAAAAATCGCTTAAACGAGCTGTTAGGTGCTGAAACGAACTAAAAAAATCGCTTAAACGAGCTGTTAGGTGCTGAAGTGAGCTTAAAAATCGCTTAAACGAGCTGAAAAAATCGCTTAAACAAGTTGTTAGGTGCTGAAACAAACTGAAAAGTCGCTTAAACGAGCTGCTGGGTGCTGAAACGAACTGAAAAATCGCTTAAACGAGCTGTTAAGTGATGAAACGAACTGAAAAATCACTTAAACAAGCTTTTGTTGTTGAAACGAGCTGTAACGTGTTGAAAACGCACTGATTCGTTGGTCAAAAAAAACTGAACCGAAACCCGGTTTGACCCGTTCCGACCTTGACCCGTTCTAACCTGAACCTGTTGACCCTGACCCGTTCTGACCTGAACCAAAACAACCATTTTTTTAAGTGACCCGTTTCGACCATACCCCGTTCCGACCCATGACCCGTTTCGACCCAACCCAACCCATTTGCCACCTCTAAATTAACAATATAACTAAAAGTATTGTAATTTGTTGCAATTTTCCAAAAAAAAAAAACTTGAACATTTTTGCAATTTT
This sequence comes from Bidens hawaiensis, assembly GCF_021521415.1. Lineage (NCBI taxonomy): Eukaryota > Viridiplantae > Streptophyta > Magnoliopsida > Asterales > Asteraceae > Bidens > Bidens hawaiensis. The sequence goes on from NW_027495275.1 coordinate 213,524, forward strand.
TCGAACTATTTTGCAAATTTTCAGAATTTTAAAATTATATTTCGCATTTTTTACTAATTTTCACCACTTTTAAAAGTTATTATGCAGAGTAAAAACATTGAAAAGTTAAAAAATAAAAAAAAAACTTAGATTACCTGATATCCAGGTAAAATATCTTGGATTGAAACAAAAATAAAAGTTTAATGACCTAATTGTTATGACTGACCTTATTGAAATAACTTTTAAAATTGATTAACGGAGTAATCCATATCTTTTATCCAAAACTTAACCATGGCGGTTTGTGGGCTTGTAACTTGTTTGGTCGGTTTGGGTCCAAAGTAGTCTATAAGTCTATAACCATTGTTAAAAGGGTTTATAAAATAGGATTTATGATATCCTCCACTTTTGTGGTCATTTTTCTACGTACTTTAGTCTGTATAAAATTTAAAATATTTCAAAATACTTATTTTGGGCATTTTTAGAATAAACGTTTGTTTGCTTAACTAGTTTTCAAGACTTAAAAGTTATACCTTTTACTTGACATAAGTGTAATCACATAAATCTTAGAAAGAGTGTTTTGGGTTACCTTACCCAACATTAGGTTTATACACATGATGTAATTAAATATGAACATATGAAAACTCATGCACGCGTGAAAAGCACTTTAAAAAAGAAAAAAAATATATCTAATAAATCATTGATGTCTAAAATTTATACATTTGTGTATGTTAGGCCAGCCGTAGTGGCCTTCGTTGTGAGGCACCCCCACCATCTCGTTGTATATATAACGAGATGTTGTGAGAGAGAACAAAGGAATGGTAATGATTGCAAGCGGGTTTTGAGATTTTTTTACCACTGTGTTACTTTTTTCAAACTAGTCATTGCTGACGGGGATGCCACGTGTCGCAAAACCCCCTATATGCTTAGTTACCACTACGCGTGTTCTTACTAATTTCTTAAGATAAATATCTGTTAACTCAATTTCAAAATTGCAATATGTACCAAATTCAAGACTCATCGTTAATTGATATACAACTTCTGTTTGAGAAATCTCTTTTATCTATTTTACTTTCATTAGCATCAATATTTTGTTATGCTTCAATATTCAAAACTCAATAGTAGAAGATGAACAAGCTGAAACATAGGCTACACAAGAAGATTTAATTTAACAAAAACATATACTTGCTTTATTCCAATATAGCATAATTACATCATGTCAAACAATGGAGCCCTCAAGTATGGTGGGTTGTGGCAACGGTGCGCCACCACAATATCCTTGAAGAATATCACCTTCCTCATAAGTGAAACCAAGAGAATCAAGCATTGAAGGCCAACACCCGTGAGTTATAACGCGGATGGCTCTACAACATTCCATAGATAAGTAAGTGTCACCATTGAGAAAGAAGAGTATGATTTCGTTTGTGCAAGATTTCAACTCAAATAATGCATTCCAACAGTCCATTAACTCCCCATTATTCTTTTCTCCTTGAAGCCTGGCAACTAGGCCTTCATTGGGCTCGTTGGCGTGCACTTTCCTAGCCATTGAGCCGACTTGGAGCGAAACAAAGCATGATAGTAAAAGCAGAGTGATTGGAAGAACCCTGAATGCAGCCATTGGTTAGGGCAAGAACTCTTAACTATAAAATATATGGCTTTGAAAGGGGGTTATATAGGTGCTCTTATGTAATGAATATCTAAGTAAATGAAGAAGTTTATTAATCTTCAAATTAGTTAGTGAGTGCCTTAATGAAGAAAACCAAAAGGTTATGAAACGAACCGAACCATCCAAGTAATAAAAGAACCATATGATCTTTAAAAGCTAATTGGTGCTAATAAAAGAGCCATTAAAGTACAATAAATGAAATTTGGTAATAAATAAAAGAATAAATGGTTGGTTAGTGAAAGGAACCCAAAGGATAAAAATATACGATTTGCAGCAACGTATCTAGGACAATGACAATATGTTAAAGTGACACTAGCTAATAGTAAAAGTGATGTCACGTGGATACCTTATATTTTCTTATGAAAGATAAATAATTTTTACATTTTATGACACAAACTCAATACCTTTAGATGTTTAAAATACTTTATTTTGTCACTGGGTCAACTAGACAAGATGAGTTTCAATATCACTAACACTAAAAATGTGTGATAGTAAGGGTTAGTAAATGGTATTTTTTTAATATATTTTAAATAGTTAATGTAATTTTTAAACAATTACTGGTTATCTAAAATATCCATCCAAGCACGTGTTAAAACCGTATACAAGAACCAAAAAAATCGTTTTTCTCTCTTTAACGTTGTGAAAAACAATGATAACTTAAGGGTCAGGTCTTCGGTTTTAGAATGTCATGTTTTCATGAGAACTATATTTTTCAAGTGTAATGATTTTCATGAGAACTATAGATCAAGTTTAATGACGAGTCATTTTAGAAACTACCTATAACATCTGACCTCTCGTATCATTAATTTAATCCACTTCATTTTTTATTACCCGAGTGGAGGATTCCCAGCAGATCACGTACTACTCTTATTCGAGCATGCTTAATTGTGGTGTTATTTTCTCATCCAAAGCCTGAAGGTGTTTAAAATCACCAATTTGTAGACCCATCGTCCTTGATAAGGTTTGTCATACCATTCCAATTTAAAATGTAATTTTGTCTCCCCCCCCCCCCCCCCGCCCGGGAAAAAAAACCAACATCGTTGGGGACTTGTATCCGTGGTGAGGTTTCCCCACCATCTTGAACATACATGGGTGGCTTCATACAATTTGTGACGTCTAGGTCCCTCGTGCCATCAATATTGAAATATAAGAAACTTTTAGATTTGTTTTTTGTTATCCAGATGAAGACTTATCACGAGGTCACTCATTGGTGATATTTGATTCGAAGCATTCCTTTGAATTAATAATATCTCCTAGCCATAATGTAGATTTGCTTAGCCTAAACACTAACCAAAAGATTACCCAATAACATGCATGACAGTCATATAGTATCAAAAGTAATTCATTCAGTTATGAGTTGAAACCATATTAACACACATAACATCAAATCTCATTAAAAGTCGATCCACGAGTTAAGACTCCTACTAGATGTTGTAAAGGACATAGTCACATAGAGGGACCCAACCAAAAAAAAAGCATTACTTAAGCTACAAGTGGACTTATACGAGTATAAGCATTGGATGAAAATGTCATGACGAGCCGGATCATACACTAAACAACTAAAGGCGGTTTGGTTCAGCCGCTGAACATGAACCCATCATTTGGAGCTTTAATTTCGTTACTGAAATTTTCCTCGAATTTTACAAATTCAAGTCATTCCGTTCAATGTATAAAAACACCTAAATTATTGATAAGACTAATTTTACTAGTTTATTACTGTTTATAGTTTCGTCAATTAAGTGCGTACTTTCAACCCAATCTCTTACAAAAAGGACCGTAATGTAAAGTTTAATTTGTTCATTGATTAATCTACTCTTTAAATTTTAATGATAATATGCATGGGACTAAAAGGTAGAAGATGAACATGAATATAAAAGTAACACAAGAAGACTTAGAATTAACAAAAACATAAACTTGTTTTATTCCATTAATTTATTCCAAATTACATAATGTCAAACAATGAAGCCCTCAAGCATGCATTGCCGGTTGTGGCACGGGTGCGCTCCCACAATAACCTTGAAGAACATCGCCTTCTTCAGAAGTGAATCCAAGAGAAGTAAGCATCGAAGGCCAACACCCGTGAGTTATAGCACGAATAGCTCTACAACAATCCGTGGTCAAGTAACTGTCCCCATTAAGCAAGAAAAGTATCATTTCATTCGTGCATGACTTCAACTCGACTAATGCATCCCAGCAGTCCATTACTTCGCCACTATCCTTTGCTCCTTGAAGCCTAACAATGAGGCCTTCACCGGGATTGCTTGCGTGCACTTTCTGAGCCGAACCAACTTGGAAAGTAACAAGGCATGATAGCAAGAGTAGAGTGACTGGAAGAACCTTAATTGCAGCCATGGGTTATTATAAAAATTGAAAGAATTGTAAAATCTAGGGTTATGCAAGTGGGCTATTTATATGTGTAGAGGTGTTATTACGTAATGAATATGTAAGTAAATGATGAAGTTTATTAGTCTTTAAATATCAGTTTGTGTATAATTGAATGAAGAGAGTCTAAAAGATTTTGAAACGAACAATCCTAGTAATAAAAGAGCCATGCCATATATTTCGTGCTAATAAAAAATCGTTAAGTTAATAAATGAAATGTAACAGTTAATTAATAAATAAATGGTTGGTTCAATGAAAGGAACCCAAAAGATTGTAATATTAGGGGTGTGTAATTCACGGTTTTGAATTGTCATAACTGAAACCGAACTGTTAGTTCCGAACATGTTGTTGTATCTCGGGTCTGGTTCTGGTTCGTAAATTTGGGTGAAAACAATTCCTGGTTCGGTTCAACCATCCACATTTCCAAGTTAAATACATTCTCCTTACAATATCATAAGCGATAATCATCTTCTATCGTCCTAAATTTGTTTTAAGATATAATTGTTTTATATAATATCTTGAGTCATTATAATCCATTCTCAATCTCCCTCCATTTGAAAATTGGAATATCATATATTGATATGATAATGTTTTATTATATGAATTGAAAACCAGACGAGTATTGTTTACACTAGAACCGTTTAACGCGGTTCCGATTATTTATTTGGCACTTAGTGGTTTTAGATCGATTTTGAACCGTTGCACAGCCCTATATAATATGATCTTTAGAGATCTTTTAACTTGATTCGAGGACCAATCAACATACTTAACAATGGTGTCACATGAAGGTTGAGGAAAGTTTACGTTACGTATTCGACAGTAGACTGAAACCAATATTTTTTCGAGTGTGACAGGCAATAGTACCAAAAATCCTAGATAGTTTTTTATTCTTAATGTGGGTTTTACATATGGGCTCACTTCTGGGCCTAGTGTGGTGGGCTGCTTTTCTCTCCAAGACCTCCCATTCGTTTGGAAAACCACGCATCAAACTTGTGCTCAGATTCCAGGCTCTAAATGGAAGGCGAGAACCGGCCCAATAGAGATGGTAGGCGAGAACCGGCCCAATAGTTCCTGAAGCCTAGGGCTTGAGGAACTCAAATAGAGAGGCCCTTTCGTTAAAAAACTATATACAGTACATACGGGGAGGGATAATTTAAGAACTTCTTGAGTTGTTAGAACTTTGAAAACTCAATATGGATCACACATTTAATTAAATGAGTATGGAATATGTGGCTGAGAATAAATCTGATTAAAAAATTAATCAGGGGAGAGAATAAGTATTTTTGATTATTACACAAGTTTAAATGTTAGTTACCCATGTATAATAAGTCGATTCGGTGTGTAAAAAAATACTGTAATTTTTTATACATTACTTACAATTACGTATTACACACGTGTAATAAAAATCAAAAAAGAAAATTGTTATGTTAAGTTCTTTCGAGTTCTTAAAACTCAAAGCGGTTCTTAAAAGAAATCAATCCGATTATATTGTTATTGTAAAGTATGGGTGTAATTCTGGTTTAGTGGTAACATTTCCACTAAGTTGTGCGGTCTTGTGTTTAATTCTTTGCACTTTCTTTAATTTGTTTATTTCACGATCTTTGTTTCAAACTAATGGCAAGCACCATTAGGCATGTTCAAAACAGTTTGGGACTAGGAACCGGAACCGGTTCCTAACCGGTTCCTATATTCAAAACCCCCTTTTAAACCGGTTCCAGGCTCGAACCGGTTAGGGAACCGAACCGGTTCTCCCACCCTCGGACCCCTAACCTATCTAACCGGTTCTTACCGGTTCCTAACCCGGTTCCTGTACCGTAACCGGTTCCAACCGGTTACAGTGTAAAAAAATTTTTTTTTTTTCGTTTTTCGTTTGCGATTTGGATTCTAAACTACGATTCGTATTCTAAACCGACAAATGATAATTACCCTCGTGAAGTGTCTTTGCACACTTAATCATGGTGGTTAAGTGAGGGTTGTCGAAGTGGCTAAACGGCAAAGCTTCTTGAATCACAAACTTCGCCATACGATCTTGAACTCGATCAATTTGGTATGTAAATATTCCGCCTTCATTATCCATTTGCGTTTGTTGCGAATCGACGTTCTTTTTCAACGCCTTGCAATACGGTTTTTCGATGTGTTTCTTCAAATTTGAATTCGAAAGTGGGTTTAAATAAATCCCACAAAACTTGCACCGAGCCTTCAATGAATGGTCACTCAATTCAACCAAATCCCAATTGCACCAAATCTCTTGATTACGATTATGAGGTACAATACGAACGAAACTTGGTTCGGCGTTGGAACCTTGACCAACCGATGATTGTGAGGCAGCCATAACAACAAATATGAATATAGAAGAAGAGAAAACAAGAGATTAGAGAACTCAAAACGTTGTAATAGCGTTTTTTTGTATATTTTTGCGTTCGGGTTTGCGTTTTGAGTGTTGTGATGAACCCATGACACCAAATACCTATTTATACTAGTAGTGGGGTGCTTGGGGGAGCCAAAAAACGGCTATTTTTGACCCCAGCGGTCAAAAAAACGGCCAAAAAATGATTTCCAACGGCTATATTCGATCCAACGGCTAGAACCGGTTAGGAACCGGTTCCGGATGGTTCGGTTCCAGAACCGGTTCCGGTTCGGTTCCGGTTCCTACCCGCCCCTACTCAGAAATGCAAGAACCGGTCACGGATCATCGGGTTGAATCAGATAGGGTCCGGTTCCTACAAAAAACGGGTAGGAACCGGTTCGGGTCCGGTTCGGGTCCACCGGTTCGGTTCCAGGAACCGGTTTCGTTGAACATCTCTAAGCACCATACTATATTTTCTTTACAGCCCAACAAAATTAGTTTTTGCCACTTTGAAATGATGATGAAAAGCCATGCGATTTAAATTAACAATAATCCAACATTGTTTGAATTTTAAAGGAAGATCTTTATGTCAGAGTAACCAAGTTATAAAAATGTTTTAACTTTCAATTAGTGGGTCAAGTTATTCTATAAAAGGTAACAAAAATAAGAAGTGTGAGAAGCCATAAATATTGACATGTCAAGTGAGGACCTATTGAAAAAGGGTATAGAGGTAACTGTACACATTTTATCTCTCCACATGCAAGGCACATGTTAATACCTCTATTATTTTAGAACGTCTATAACTTTTTCGTATGATATTTAAAAAAAAATTCATCATAATAACAAGCGGTTTTTTATCTTTAATATGAGTATGATTTTTATTATATAAAATTTAAAACAAAAATTAAGTCATTGTGTCTTTTCGCACACCATTGTGTCTTTCCGCACGCCATTGTGTCTTTTTTCGCCATTGTGTTTTTTCGTTATTGTGTCTTTCAATTCATCATTATGTTTTTTTTAAATACTAATAACACCGTTGTGTAATAATAATATGTAAAAATAATGATAAAATAACAACAAACTATCTAATACATAAAACACAATAATTAATATATGTTACAGAATAATTTGAAACGTAAAACATAATGGTGAATACGTATAACACAATGACCTAAAACGTAAGACACAATGACCTAAAACGTAAGACACAATGGTGAATACATATAACACAATGACTTGAAACGAAAAACGCAATGGAAACAAAATATTACACAATTACTTGAACGTAATATACAATGAACGCAATACTATTTTTCTCATATTAAATGAATTTGTCATATGTCAATCCAAATAAAAGACAATGAACGTATTACACAATTACTAAAACTTAATAACGAACAAAACGACACAATGACGTAATCTTTGTTTTATTTTGTCTTTAATATGAGTACCAATTGAAAAATATAATGATCAAAATATATAATACAATTCATATGAAAACTCAACTAAAAGACACAATGAACAACAAAAAAGCACAATTAAAAAAACCCATTAATTTTTTATTTTTATATAACAATATGATACTCATATTAAAGATAAAAAACGTTTATTATTATGGTGAAATTTTTTTTTAGAAAATGTCGTATGAAAAAATTATTGACATTTTAAAATGATGGGAGAATTGACATGCGTCTTGCATGTGGATAGAGAAAGTTAACAAATGTAGGTTATTACCTTCATGCCCTTTTCATCAATTTTTATTTATTAAATTAATCTCAGTTATTCAAATCTAAGATCAATGGACTGGATTCCTTTTCACCATTCTCATTTTTGTTGTCCTTTGTATTTTAACTTTACCCTCAATTAGGTTAATTAAATTTAAAAAGTGTTCTAATTAAGTAAACATTATTCTAATTAAGTTACTCAACTTTTATATTTTATTAAATTATATAGGTGTTAACATGTTTTGTTTTTGTTTCAATGAAGATCATTTTATCTATTTTTTTATGTCGATGTGGAGTGGTAGTGTGGAATTTATTTTTTATTGTTGATTTTTAATATAATTAACATTTTTTTATTTTTAAATATAACTACATATATTGCAAATCCCGGCCCCCACATGTTCTACTCCATTGCTTTCTAGATGTACAAAATATCTGATGAAACTCGATTTAAAGATTTAGTGACCCGATTTGAATAAAAATTGTATGAATAACCTAATTGAAATAATTTTAAAACTTGGTTATTAGACCAAGTGTTTCCCCATGGGGCGCACCAGTGTTGTTCGTGAAGAAGAAGGATGGGAGTATGAGAATGTGCATAGACTATCGCGAGTTGAATAAGCTTACGGTGAAGAATAGGTATCATTTACCAAGGATTGATGATCTGTTCGACCAACTGCAAGGTTCAAGTTGGTTCTCACGAATAAATCTCAGGTCAGGCTATCATCAGTTAAAAGTGAAGGAGGCAGACATCCCTAAAACAGCGTTTCGAACGCGGTATGGACACTACGAGTTCCTCGTAATGTCATTCGGTCTAACAAATGCTCCCGCAGCATTTATGGACATGATGAACAGGGTGTGTCGGCCGATGTTGGATAAGTCGGTAATCGTCTTCATCGACGATATATTGATTTATTCTAGAAACGAGTCTGATCATGCAGAGCATCTGAGGGAGGCGTTGGAGACTCTGAGGAAAGAGAAATTGTATGCTAAGTTTTTGAAATGCGCGTTCTGGTTAAGAGAAGTGCAATTCCTAGGTCACGTGATAAAACCTGAAGGGATTACCTTGGACCCAGCTAAGATTGAAGCGATAACGAATTGGAAGACTCCATGGAATCCGACTGATATGCGAAGCTTCCTAGGGTTAGCTGGCTACTATAGGAGATTCATCGAAGGTTTCTCCAAGATAGCCGCACCATTGACCGGTATGACCCGAAAGACAGTAGTATTCAGTTGG